>NC_028359.1:80286-248410 GCF_000741045.1 Vigna radiata var. radiata | reverse complement strand
TCCCTGGTTTTTTAAACGCTGCTCCCAAAAGGGTGTTGGGTGCTAAAACGCTGCTCTTCAATCAAACGTTGCATGGAGTCCCGATAAAGCAGACCACAAACCACACAGGAAATCCCTACGACAGAGAACGAAATCCCTAAAGATGGAAATGGGAGAAGAGAATGCACGTTGGAGAGAGAACGAAATCTTCAAAATGAAATCCCTACGACAGAGAACCAACTCTTCTGGACAGAGCATTCAAAAATAACCAGGGACACTTTCGGAAAACCACTCCAATTCAATTTTTCATATTAAAAAATTAATTTCAAAAGCAACCAATAACAACGCGACACGTGGCGTTGTCAAAGGCGTTGTCAAAATAGCGTTGTTAGAATATCGGGATCCATATTATTTATCACATAAGCTGTGTTGGAAATAGGACAATTATTTAATTTGGTCTGATGTGAAATTTTAGGGATAAAGCAGAAACATATAGAATCATGGTGTGTAAAAATCATTAATAATGCTTTTTCTTTCTGGAAATTTTCTTGAAAAATTGTTGAATGGATATAGGTGTAAGGTTGAAGATGGAATGGTGGAAGAAGCATAGATTGCCACGTAGAAGGAAGAAGCTTCAAGATTTTATTTATCTGCTCTTCAATGAAAAATTCAAATTCCTGTCATTTTCTTAAATTATAAATTCTTTTATATTCATTAGTAATGTCAAATTTGGACTCAAACCTACTTCTAAACAACATTGAAAGAAGTTTTGTTTAAATTTTATTATATTACAACAGAAATACAAAAATAAATATATTATCATGAAAGTTTTCGAGATGATTTTCAAATATAAATACGAAAATTAAAAATAAGTTATTATAATTATTAAGGGTTTATCATAAATAGAAACTTTTATAACTTTTATGTAATTCCGTTATTAGAGTTTTTGATTTTTAACGTTAAATATGTTTTCTATTTCCATTTTTTTTAAATTATGTTTCATTCTTAAATTAAATTATGTGTATATTTCAAACTATTTAATGAAAAAGATGTTAAATAATTTTTCAAGAAACAATACTGACAATACTTTCTATGTAATAAATATAATCCTCTAATAAACTATAATATACCATTCACTTAAAACTATTTTATATAATTTTTATAAAATATAAAAAAAAATACATTATCTATTATCATATAAGAAAGGTTTAATACCTATTTTGGTCCCTCTTTTGGGAGGATTTGTTCAAAGTGGTCCTTCTTTTTTCAAAAGTTCACTTAAGTCCTATCTTTCGCAAAAACTGTTCAAAGTGGTCCTTTTTTGTAACAGCGTTAAGTTCACTAACAGCAGACCTGCCAGGTGTCTAATATGTGCTGATGTGACATTGTTATGTGTTTTAAAAAAAAATATTGTGACGTGTAAATGTATGTTGTTAGGGTTAAATTAAAAAATGAATTAGGGTTATATTACAAAATGAATTAGAGATTTGGATTAATTAAGTAAACAAATTGTTGGTCAGATGCAAATTTTATCCAAATTTGCGATTGCAATTGGGATTTTCTAGATTTGACATTAGGGTTCATCAACCTTCAATCATCGATCTTTTACATACATCAAGCAACCGAAAACGCTTGAACCCTTCCAAATGCAAGCAACAAATTACAAATGCCAGGCACCCTTGCTCTTCTTTAACAAAAACAATTCAAACAAAATATAACCCTCTGCGGAAGATTCGCATGTTCTAATATACAAGAAACTCTCGTAGCTCCAGAAAACAAGCAAGGGAAAGGGTTAAATGCAAATTGATTCAAATTCCTCATCCCATTTCAATGTGAGTACAAAACCCCCTAAAAAGATAAAGTTTTCAGGGTTTAAATTTGGGAGGTGCACTGGTCCTGAAGCCTTCCCAAATCCCAAATACGACGACATTCTTCTTATTCTTCTTCTATGAAACAACTATTCTGTTTTGGCACAGAGCATAAGCTTCTTCTTCTTCTTCTAACGACCTTTTCTCCTTCTTCTCTTGGATTCGGAATAAAGAAGAAACCCAAAAATCAGGTATCGTTCTTCTTCTCTTCCCAGCGGGAGTGAACTTTTAAAACTTCTATGGGTCTTACGAAAACTCAGTGTGGTGATTCCAAGTTGTATTCCAATCGCAAGCCCAGAAAATTATATTCCAATCGCAAGCCCAAAAAATCTCAATCCTAATCATCTTGAAGATTGATAAACCCAAATCGCAAGCTCAGTCGCAATTGCAAATTTGGGTAAAATTTGCATCTTACCAACAATCTGTTTACCTAATTTAACCCTAATTTTATTACAATTCCATGTCACAATTAATAATTTTTTTTAACACATAACAATGCCAACACAATAAAAATTTTACACATCATCAAATATTTGCCAGTTAGGCAGCTCTGCCGTTAACAGAATTAACGCCACAGAATTAACGCCGTTACCAAAAAGGACCAACTTGAATAGTTTTTGCGAGAGGTAGGACTAAAGTGAAGTTTTAAAAAAAGAAAGGACCACTTTGAACAAACCCTCCCAAAAGAGGGACCAAAATAGGTATTAAACCTATAAGAAAAGAAGACACTATTAAATTTATTTTATTACCATGTTTAGTTTATTAACAAGTGTTTTAAAAAGAAAAATAGTCTTTTGACATTTTTAATTTTATTTATATTTATTTTTTTGTTACAAAAATTATTTTACTTATTTATTTTTCTATATTACTTTATTTTATTTTTGTATTCATTTATTTTATTTTTAAAGTAATTTTTCTATATTATTTTTTTAATTTTTTAATAAACTATTATAGAATGTATTATATTTGTATACTATTTTTTATTTTTTAATTTTATTTTTTTATGATTTATAATTATTTAGCGATTAATAAAATATAAGAATAATTTTTTATCTTATCAATAAGAAGAATTTATCTTAAACGGAATAACTTTTATGCTATTTTTCCATAAACATAAGGATAAATATATGTTAATTTATTTACATTTTGTCTATAACGACATATTTTAGTCTTAATAATCTTACACACCTAAAATTGGAAATTAAGATTAAAAATACGTTTGACAACAACTAATCTCAAGTCTCTTTCTTTCAATGGACTTATCTATATATAAAAATCCAAGCAAATTTCTTTATCAATAAAATAAGATCTTGAAATTTCTTGAAAATAATAATAATATTTAATTGCTGTTTTAGAGAGAAAATTAAGAATCCATAAAATATATATACACATCACACGACATACATAAGAAGAGGATAATTAATTGATTATATATATATATATATATATATATATATATATATATATATATATATATATATATATATATATATACTGTAATAATTCTATTATCCTTTTGGATTAGGGCTTGCTAAAGTTTATTTTGGGCCACAATTTGTAATTTTTTATTTTCTCTTTCTGCACCCACGTTTTCTTCCTCCCAGTGGAAAATATCAAAAATATTCTTTTGTCTGATTTAGTTAGACAAACTTTAAATTAACTCATGATTAATTAAATAATTAAATAGGCATGCTCATTTTTAGATATAGTGCTCATATAAGTTTCAATGAAGTAAATGAAGAAGACAAGATTTACAAAAATTGAAAATTTATTAATACTTTTTATTGTTTTAGTTTTAATATGTAACGTATTTTCAAAATAAAGGATGAATTACTGTTTGAGGAAAAACGAATATTATTTTGGCCTTTTACTTTTAGATAGACACATGAAGTGTGATCATGTGGCATGCCATGCATACACCATCACTTATATATATATATATATATATATATATATATATATATATATATATATATATATATATATACTATAAAATCATATTAGTTGATGTTAAAAAAGATAAGATGTAATTTTCTAAATTTTACAAATTATTTGATAATTTAATATTTATGTAAAAAATAGAGTAGAATTTAGAAGTTTATGTTGACTTTTGATAAATAAAACAGAAAGAAAAAACGAGATATATGGAGTTTAGAAATAAAATAAAGAGAGAAGATGACGACTGTAATAAAGAATAGCAGCACATAGGTAGGATATTATTAGGTGCTGCTGTTACTTTAATTATATATTTCTCACTCACACTTGAAGGGCCACCAAGACTATTTCATTATTTAATTCATTCAAATTTTAATTATATATTTCTTTTCACATAAGCAATTACAGAAAATCTCATCTCTATAGAATTTTTTTTTCTTCATAAAAGACAGGAATTCAGGAAAATACAAAAAACTCGATGACTTGATTATTTAGCAAATGTATTGACTTTTTTTTTATTGATAATAATAATAATAAGTGTTTGTTTTTTTTTTCTAAAAGAAATATTATATAGGTATTTGGTGACCCTTAAATTCATGCTGGTCCAATTAGTCCAATAATACTAATGTTCGTTGTGGCTCAATTACAATTCAAAATTCAGATATCCATTTCTAATGTTTAAGTATTAACTTAAAGAATACACCGTTTTGAATATATATATCATTCGGTTTCACCTGTTTAAATATCAATTTAAAGAATATATAGAACGATCTTGAATACATACTATTCGATTTCGTCCTTCGTTAACTATCAAAGACTTACGCTATTTGGTAATTATGAAAGACTTTTATCTTTCGATAATTATCGAAGGTTTCTACTATTTGGTAGTAACTGATGAGCAAAGATCGTCGATAATTATCAAAAGCTTCTGTCTTTTCGTAATTACCAAAGATCTTTGGTAATTATCTTTGCCTTTTGGTAATTATCGAAGACTTCTTTCATTCGGTAATTATTAAAGGACAAAGACAGTTAATAATAATTAACGACAAAGGATTTATCAACGGTTATCTGACCGTTGCTAAATCGTCGATAATAAGTCATTACTGACGACTTTTAACAGTTTTTGAGAAATTCGAACCCTGAGTAATATCCTTCATGACATATTACCTAGCTAACTGATCGAATCAGACACCATGCCATATATAATGTATCATTGATTACACTACATATGCATGTTAATTTTAATATTTTTAAAATATGAATGTATTAAATGGTTAAAATATAACATGTTAAGTCATAATATAAGTGGGAGCAGGTAGCTATTAGAAGTAGTTTGTTATGCACATATAAGAGTCTTCGTTGTGCATAAGGAACCATTTTCTGATTTCTAACAAAAGCAGCAACACTTCCTTTTCTGTCATCATCATCTGTTGTTTTATGCATACATATACCTCTCTCACTTCGCAACTTCTACTTTCAATCATATTCTATTCTACGTTTCATTCCACAAACTTCCTTTTTGGTCACCAAAAGTATCTATAAACATGTGTTCTACTGGTTATACATGTTGAAAACTTTTCTTCTCTTTTGGAGTTTTGGCTGCAGAAGAAAATATGAGTGTGACAGGTTCATCTTCTGGGCACCCTCAATTCATTGCCAGCACTGGTAACAGAAGCTTGTCCAATGCGCCCCTGATTGAGAATCCAGACTCTGATCAAATTGTTGTACCTGATGTCAGTTTCAATGGCCCTTCTAATCTTACTGGTTAACTCTGCATAATGTTCTTGGTTGCTTTATGGATTTGAAAAATCGTGTAGGACATAGCCGAATATGGCTTTATACGTTTGAGATTAACGTTTGTTAGTTTGGATTGGATGCTTTATTCTCTGCTTATATGTTAATGCTAAAGTTTATTTTTTTTAGCCCTATTGATTTGCTTACACTGATAGCGTGAGCTGGGAATATGCTGAAAAATGGAATGACATAAAGGGGGCGAAGTAGGTTTTGATTTGACTTGGTATTTAAGAAGAACCCGTCTTTGTTTATGATTCAACTACTAGGCGTATTGATTATTATTCTTGTGTCGTGTAGGACTAGCTAACCATGAATACATGAACTTATCAGAGCGACCCTAAATAATTGTATAAAATATGTGACAGAAAATGTGTTGTAAACTTTTTGTTTTTGTCTGGTCTGGGTGTTGGAGTAGTTTCATTCTGTTTGTTTTCACCTGTGTAATAGTAATTTGAAGAGAAGTTTTAGCATAATCTCAACTCACAATGTTCATGGTTTCGGTTAATTATAGATGATACAGATAAAACTGAACAATGTCTGATATTAAGATTAGTCTAAAATGTGTAGGTATTAGTGATCACAGTATAATTTCTATCGTTTTTGTATGAGTAATTTAGTCTGATATTCATTTCAGAAGCTGCTTGTAGCTTCTATGTGTTATTCTGACAAGGAATGTTTCAAACACACTGCTTATAAACTTCCAAGTAATTTTTCACTGGGCATTTTGTGAACTGAAAAGAATATTAAAGTTTTTCTTGATTAGTGGTATAATATATTTGTATATGGTTTTCTGTATTTTGTAGAGAACAAGCTGGAAAAACTTATTTGCATACGTGGGGCCTGGTTTTCTTGTTTCCATTGCATATATCGACCCTGGAAACTGTAAGATCACTTGTTCATTGCTTTCTTTTGAAACAAAAGGAAATATATAATTGCTGACATAGATTTGCTGATTATATTTTTACAATGGCTTGCAGTTGAAACGGATCTTCAATCAGGAGCTCAATACAAATACGAGGTGTAGTTTCCATGCAGTTGTTTCAGCTTAGGTTCATTTGTTTCCAATTTAGAATCTTGAACAGTAGTTGATTTTGCTTATGATGTTTTAGTATGCATGCCTTGGATTTGGATACCCACAATTTAGAATCATGTTTTTAGCTAAGGTGGTTGGTTTTTTGTTCCTGTCATGGTTTCTGATTGATGACTATGCAGATTTAGATTGTCATTGAATGCAATTCGGTTTTATTGAATAATCAATAGGTTGTTATACACCTATGCTGCAGTCTTCACATTACTTTTTTGTCACATTAATGCTTTCAGTTGCTATGGATCATATTGGTGGCGTCATGTGCTGCTCTTCTAATTCAAACAATGGCTGCTAATCTTGGGGTTGTCACTGGTACATGATTTAGTAATCTTTTGGTTTTTACTGAATAAATTGAATTGTATGAGTTTGGATTTTAACTTTCCTTCTTCTGTCATCAATATTTTCAAAATTCTATTTTCAGGAATGCATCTAGCTGAGCATTGTAGAGCTGAATATTCTCGACTCCCCAACTTCATCCTTTGGGTGATTGCTGAAATTGCCATAGTGGCCTGTGACATTCCTGAAGGTATACTATACTATACTATACTATACTATACTATACTATACTATACTACAGAGGCGAATCTACATTTTTGAACTGTTGCAATTTATGAGAAAGTAGAGAAAAAATTATCTTAAGGGTTTTTTGTGTGGCTTTCCATGCAGTAATTGGAACGGCCTTTGCATTGAACATGCTCTTCAACATACCTGTTTGGATTGGTGTTCTTCTGACAGGACTCAGTACATTGGTCCTCTTAGCATTACAGCAATATGGGGTAGTTTTCTGCATTCTTTATCAAACCATTGTATGACATCTGACAATGGTTTGATATAATAATTTCTCTGTATCATATCAAACCATTGGGGTAGCTCTCTTCCTGTATTATATGATACAGGAATTATTATATGTTGAACAAATTAATGATTGACATTGCATGTTCCATAAGGCTAATGAGAAAAAAATCTGAGTACTTTTTCTTGGTGCTTAACAGGTTAGGAAACTTGAATTCTTCATTGCATTACTAGTATTTACAATTGCTGGTTGCTTTATGGCTGAGCTTGGATACGCAAAGCCTGTGGCCAAAGAAGTTGTGACAGGTCTATTTGTTCCAAAACTTAATGGGAATGGAGCCACTGGTCTTGCAATTTCACTGCTTGGGGCAATGGTTATGCCGTGGGTTCCTCTTGTCTTCCTTCTGCAGCAATTTCTTTCTTCTGTCCCTTAGTAATTTGGTCTAAATCAGTGCTATGTTTCTTTGTTTACTATGCATTTGCTTCAGACACAATCTCTTCCTCCACTCAGCTCTTGTGCTTTCCAGGAAAATACCCCGATCAGTTCGTGGAATCAAAGTAAACATTTTATCTCTTGTATGCATATATATATATATTCATAAACATCAATTCATTTCCAGCTATAATTGAAAGGATGTTGGCCTACTTAGAATATTAACATCAAATTTTCAAACATCAAGGATGTTGGACTTTTTTTACTGTTCTTAATATCGTTTTTAAGATAAGTTTACTGAATAAAGCAACATTAATCTTCACAATGGTACATGCCTTTTGAAGGTAGAATTTTTTGGAAATCCATGAGTCTAAGTTCACATTCGATGGAAATGAGATACTTGACCACCACCATATAAGGATAAAGATCATAAATCCAATATCTTAAGGTTTAAGGTTGAAAGTGACGTCAATTCTTTATATGGATTGGATTTATTCAAATCCTTTATATCAGTTAGACTCATATCTCATTGGTGTTGTATTTTTCCAGTGAAGTGTTTCTTATGTCAATCACCATTCCATTCTCTTATCTTTGACAGGAGGCTTGCAGATTTTACATGATAGAAAGTGCCTTTGCTCTTGCGGTGGCCTTCCTCATAAATATTTCCGTTATTTCTGTAAGTGGTGCAGTTTGCCATTCTTCAAATTTAAGCGCTGAAGATCAGAAAAGTTGTGAGGATTTGGATTTGAACAAAGCCTCCTTTTTATTAAGGGTAAGTAAAACAACTATCTGTACTTAGTTCTTGAGCTTCATGTATAATTTTTGCTGGAAAGTGTGCTGATAAAATCATTGATGATATTCTTATGTGGTCCACACTAAGAATGTCTTGGGCAAATGGAGTTCAAAACTATTTGCAATTGCTTTGCTTGCCTCAGGTCAAAGTTCTACCATAACAGGAACATATGCAGGGCAATACGTCATGCAGGCATGATGTTTTTTTTTTCTGTTCTTTTGGCAGTAAAAGTAGTACCTACTTCTACTTTTCATTTCACCTTAATTTGTATCTCATTTCAGGGATTTCTTGATCTGCGACTGAAGTCATGGATTCGAAATCTGCTAACTAGATGCTTAGCCATTGTTCCTAGTTTGATTGTTGCACTCATAGGTGGCTCTGCTGGAGCTGGAGAGCTCATCATAATTGCATCAGTATGATTCCCTTGCTATTATTTTGTCTCCATGGATTTTAACCATATCATGTTATACAATGCTTTTCATTTGGAAACTTGCTGGTATAAAATCATTTTTACAATTTTGTATGCATGAAATCATTCCGTAATTTCTGTGAGATTGAGTATGGATAAATCTTGTGCATAATCATACTATTGATCTTTTGGGATATGCTATATAGTTTGTGCTGAAGTCCCTCTATGTCTGCTGTCAGATGATCTTATCATTTGAACTTCCTTTTGCTCTGATTCCACTCCTCAAGTTCACTAGCAGCAAAATCAAGATGGGAGAACATGTCAACTCAATCACGGTAACTTTTTTCATGACAATAAAATTTGAAAGTTGTTAAAAATAGAACATTGATCACCAACATCACTGATTACAAATGTTGTTCTGCATCATGTCTGATAAATGATTTTCTCTATATATATACTTGAATTGCAGATTTCGGCTGTTACTTGGATCATTGGTTCACTCATCATGGGCATAAACATATACTATTTAATGACTAGCTTTGTGAAGTTGCTTCTTCATGCTCACATAAGAATTGTGGCTAAGGTATTTCTGGGGATATTAGGATTTTCTGGTGTGGCACTGTACATTGGAGGCATTGCATATTTAGTGTTTCGCAAAAATAAAAAGACTACACATGTTTTGACACTTAGAACATTGGAAGATCAGCAAATGGGTAATACAGAAGGTGATGTATCAATGTATAGTCTGCCAAGAGAAGACATAGTAAGCATGCAATTGCCTCAGAAAAGGAGTCCTGCAGAATTTGATTAAGATATTCAGTAAGGTAAATTAGCTATATGGAGTCCTAACAAAGGTTCTACCAGGAATTTCTAGAAATTGAGTATGTGTAAAAGAGAATATTAGTTGATGCAAATTGTTGGAAGTTATATATTGATAAAAAATAAGATCAGTTTAGAGTATATAGATAGGTATAAACTTCCTTTTACAAATTGATTTTGTAAGACTGAATTAGACTTAAAATTTTATATCTTATAATAAATTAAGTACGAAGTAACTATCACCTCTTATATAAAGTGTCAGACTCGGTGAGAATATAAGAAGGATAATGATACTTTGATAATATTTTTTTGACAATATTTTATCATCGTATTCTTATCTGATTGGTCCAAAATTACTCCACAATCAATAATAATAATCATAAACATCATCATAGATCAATAAGAAAATAACACATAAATAATGTTAGAATGTTATAAAAAAAATGTTGTGAAAATATCATTATAAAGAACGATGCAAGTGTGTGTGGCTAACATGACTCTGTAAGTAGAAAATAGTCTTTGATGAGCAGGACTTCTGGTAAATATCATAATCAGCTTTTAGTTTATTCATTTAATGCTTTTTCTTGAAATATCAGTGGCGCTTCTGTTGAAACTGTTGTTGAAACTGGAATGACATTCTTTCAATCCTTCGTATTGTCACTTGTCATACCTTATAAATAGAAAAGTACTTTTGTTGGAGTATTTTGGAAGAATTTATAGAGAAATTTTGTGGATATATAATTCACTACTAAGATTTTTTCATATTTTATGGAGATTTTCCTTGTAAATTTCTTACAAAAAATTGTACCGAAAGAGTTTCGTACGAATTTTGATCGACAAATAATACTTGTCGATTTCTTTTTTCCAAAAAATTATGCATGAAAACATTAAAACACCTGCAACTTTTCTTACTTCTTTTAATTCGCAAAACCAAATAGAGAAAAATAATAAATATTAAGTAAAATCATAGTAAAATTTGCAGGATTTTTTCGCAAATTACTTTTGTCAAAAAATTAGTACCAATTTCCTGCAAATTAATATTCATACCAAAATTAATAAGTATTTATTGAGTAAAAAAAATTCCAAAAAAAATAGCAAGAAATATGCATTTTTTTAGTAGTGAATTTTCTGCAAATAATTTTACACAAAAAAATTGTAGGTATTTCCTGTAAAATATAATTCTAAAAAAAAATCATACATATTCTTTACTAACAATATTTCACACACAAAAAAAATGGTAAGTATTTTTTGTGAATATTTTTTTGCAGAAAAAATTTTAAGTAATATCTTTTTGCGAATAATTTTATATAAAAAGATTTGCAAGTATTTCATGAAAAGAAATCATAATAAAATTCCTATATATTTCCTGTCAATTATATTTTATATGAAAAACCAAATGAATTTCATGCCAAAATATTTTCAAAAATAAATATGCAGGAAGTTTTTGCTACAACTTTTTCATTAAAAAATTGGCAAGATAATAAGCATTTTTCTAGTAGTGATTCACACTATTTATTTAAATAAATTTCTTCGCATATTATATTAAATTAACTTCTTTATATCTTGTTGAAAATGAATCCATTGTCATTTTTCAACATAAGCTATTGTAAAAACTCAGTAAATTGTCTTATCATGATTAGTATCTCCTAAATTCAACAAATCAATTATGTCACTCAGAAATTAACCAACATCATAATCATGTAATATTATATATATAGTTTCGTTTCATTAATCAAAATCAATTTTCAAAAGCACTAAAAATATATTTTAATAACCAATTAAAATAATATAATTATTAACAGGACAAAGAATTTTAATGTTTTGAAATATAACAAAAAATCCTGTTCATGATTCACAAGATTCAACGACAACTCGACCAAGAAAAAAAAAATTCTTTTTCTGCATTGCTAAAATCAAACCATGTAGTTAGTGATGAACAGGGTTTAAACATGTCACTCACACATGTTTAAAAGTCATCCATTTCCATGTTCTATCGTTGAACTGATTGTCCTACCATTATGAAAAAAAAAACATATACTTTTAAATAAATAAATTTTTACATTTGATATCATTCTTTCTTTTTACTCTTTTATTTTTCTAAAAAAAATTACTTTTTTATAACTATTTTACTTTTTTATCATGAATTATTTTATTTTATTCTGTATGTTAAATCAACCTAACAAGTGTATTATTTTAAAATAATAATATTTTGATGATATTTTTTTATAACATTTTTAACATTATTTGTGTGTCATTGTTAGTATACTATGATTATTGTTATTGATTTTTGATAGATATTATAAATGTTGTGAAAAATATGTAAAGTATCGTTATCCATTATTTTCTTTCTTTAAAAAAATCTTCTTCCACCTACCCTTTTTCCCACGTATACAGGGATGAGCAGTAACCAATCTTATTATTACAAGTTTGTGATGTGAACAAGATGAGAAACTTGTGGAGAATATGGACTTTGAGTGACGAAGTTAGTATGTTTATTTCAACATTTTGGAGAAACTGACCTTGTCTTAAGCCAAAGGTGTCACTGGGTTATTATTATTTTCATTTCTTTCATTTTCAGTGCAACCAAATACAGAGTGAACTCAAACTGATTGAATGTCAACGTCTGTGTCTGTCTACAGATATCAAATTGCTTGAACTTCTGAACGTGACAATAACTTGAAGCAGAGAAACATATTTACAAAAGGTGGAAAATCCATTAATATTACCAATTTTACTTTTACAGATGGCAGCAATTAGCATGAAGTGTGTCTTAAGACTCAGAATGCACGTACTTCTCAGGATCTTATATAATTAACTCAACACAGATTCATTTAATAATAACTACTTTAAGCTTGTTAATGTATTGCAACCTAGCTAGTTAGGATTTAACTTCAATAGGAGTTTTCCTGCTTTGGGAGCACAGGAAGGTGGCCATTGTCTTGCAGATTTTTAACTGTGTCATATAGACTCTGCTTCACTGGGGTGAATTCCATTCCCAAATCTTTCAGCTTTTGGCTTGAAAACATATAAGGTTTTACTCTCGGGTTCTTTTCATCTGAACATCTGCACAATGAAATGTCATGTTAAGTTCCAATCTCTCACCAAAAATCAAATCAATAGTACTATTCTTTGATGGAAAACAGCTTTTACACAAGTTAGTAGTAACAAGCATATCTAACTTCTTCAATCTCACATGTAATGATTTAACAATTATAAATGGTTGCCGTTGCAGGTTTTGCAATTCCAATCATATGATATATGATGTGCTGTTCTTCCAAGTAAAATGTGAAAGCTTGGTGATTAAAGTGTTTATGTTTGCTGTGAAATTATGGTACAAGTAAAGGTCATAAAGAAGTCAAAGTTGGTATACCTACACTACAGCTCAATACCTTTCTGATTTGACCCCACAAAATTTTACACTTATAGTATCTACATTTTTGTATTCTACCTCACTAACACACCTACCATCATTGATACGATTTTTATAATAAGAAACTGAAAAATAATGTCTCAATCCAAGAAAAATATCAGTGTTGGTAACCAGTACTCCAAATTAACAGAGCTATGACCTATTCATCAATTTCAAATTCTGTGCACAAATAAAATAAAGTAATAAAGAGAACAAAGTCTTACTTGGTGGGAATTGGGTACTCTGGGAAAAACTTGGCCAAAATTTCAACGAGATCACCACGATGCAGTGAACTTTCGGCACATATGTATCGACCAGAAGCTGAAGGAGTCTCATACACAAGAACATGGGCTAGTGCCACATCCTTAACATGTACATAAGACTGTGTGGCATTTACATAGGTCTTAGCAGAGCCAGTAAGGTACTTCAGGATGTGAATTGTGCTAGCATTAATGGTAGGTTGAAGCAATGGACCAATAACCACAACTGGGTTCACCACAACCAAATCCACCCCTCTTTCTTTAGCTATATCCCATGCTGATTGTTCAGCCACCGTCTTCCCATAGCAGTACCAATTCTGCAGATCAAATTAACCATTTCAAGCATTAGTTCCACCTAAAAGGACACATATAATATAGCATGCTGTTTAAGTCATTGAATTGGTAGGAAACAAAAAACAGAATGATTCATATACCAACCTTGGTGTTCTTGCAGTACTCCAAATCACTCCAGAATGATTCATCAACCACCACATCCCTACTCGTGTTAGGGTTCATATACACCGTGCCAATTGACGAAGTGAACACCACCCGCCGCACTTTTGCTTCTGCAGCTACTGTTATCACATTCTTCGTTCCATTCACTGCCGGCTCCACCATCTCTTCCTGTGCATAGCCGATTCAGTACAAAACGTTTAGTTCTTCGTTTGAAAATAAACCCTTAACAATTCAGCACGAGAATTTATTAATTTGGGGAAAAAGAGAAAAAACTAACGGGGTTGTCGGTGACCGGAGAAGCGGTGTGGAACACGCCGTGGCAACCGTGAAAAGCAGCTTTAATGGAATCAATATCAAAGAGATCAACTTTATACAGAGTGAGTCTTTCCTTCGCTCCTTCCAACTTCTTCAAATGACCATTCTTCGGATCCTCTGATATAATCATTCATTAGTACAACACATGCATAACATAACATAACATAACATAATTTCCCGCTAATCAAGACAACGTTAACTTCAAACAAACAGACAAAAATAACGTAAATGAATCAATCGATTGGTTTAATTAGCATGCAATGCAATCAATCATATGTATAATACGTACCTGGGTTTCGAACGGTTCCTCTCACAGTGTACCCTTCCTTTAACAGAACTTTCACAAGCCAAGAAGCTATGTACCCGCCGGCGCCGGTCACGCAGACGGTTTCACCGGAAAATGATGACGTGTCAGTTGGCATCTCGGCGACGATTGATCGAGAGAAACGGAATCAAAACTGAAGGAATAATAACACTAAGAAGTTTACTGGTTATGGAATACGAAGATCAACATGCCCAAAGATTTCCTTTTATAATCCTGCATGCACCCTTTTTCACCTAAATTGTCAAAATAATTCAATATAATACCTACTTTTTAAAATTATTATTACAAAATGCTCTCATTTATAATAAAAACAAGGATGCAAAAATATTTATTTCTTTCCAAAGTCAAACTATATTTCGGAATTTTATTTTATTTCTTTACATTCAATAGCACTTGACATTCAAATATAATCATTTAAAAAATAAAATTTATTATTAATAAAGAAAAAGAAAGATAAAAAATAAAAAAGTGGTAAGAAAACTATATCTTACCAATAAACATGCATAAATTTCACGTTTTTTACTTTTCATACAATTTATGGGAGTCCTAATTTTAATATTTAGGATTGTTTCTTCATATCATTGTATATTTTTCAAGTTCTTCATTTTTATGAATTAAAATAACTTATATAAATATCTGACTAGGATAAAATCTTACATAAACCATTTTTAAAAGAAATTAAACCATTTAATTAGTAAAAGCATCTCCTAATCCTTATCCTTGTAAAATATATTATATAAAGGTTATATATTTTATATTATTATACGAAATCTAGTGAGATTTCCTATTAAGATTCAAAAGTTAGCATTTTAATTTTAATTTTTATGTTAAAATATTAAAATGTATTAAAATAAATAAAGAGACATGGAATTAGTAAATTAATAATTTATGTGGAGACAAGTAGTTTCTCTTTCTCCTGTATTCTGTCGCTAATAAAAAAACATTATAATTGACTTTATATTTAATGCACGTTGTTAGTAGTTTTATACAATTTGGTATTTTAAAATATTTTTATATAACATTCTGCGCATGCCGACTTATAATTATAAACGCGCTTCTAAGTCAAACTTAAGTTGACAGAAAACGCGCCTTTTGAAACAATTTATTCACATTTTTACTCTGCTAAAAAAAAATACTCAACAATATTTCAATTTAATCATAAAGTTAATTAATTGCTGGTTAAATTTTCATTTTTAAAATGGTATAAATTTAATTTTTTAATTAAACTTTATTAAATTCATTTAAGATTTAATATATTTTTTAATTATTATAATATATATATATATATATATATATATATAAAGCCGTATAAATAAATCAAATGTAAATCAAATGTATTATATAATATATTTGAAAAATAAATTTAATAAAATTTGGTTAAAAAAATTAAATCAACACTATTATTAATGTAATAAATTAAATTAAATTTTTTAAAAAATTAATTTTCACTCAAAATTTACTTAAAAAGACCTAAATATTTAGTTATAAAAGAAATAAAAACGAGAAAAGAAAACTTGTAATTCCAGAAACAAATATTCACAATATTGATATCCACGTGTGTTTTTTTAAACCAATATGCTTATAATATTTCATATATTATCAAAAAATTAACCGAAACTGTAAAATAGCCTAATATACTTTTAACAATGCTTAATATATCTTCTTTTAATAACGTTTATATTATTTACTTTGGATTATAAGTTTTCAAACAAATTTAAAATTTAATATAATTTTTTATCATCTTGAAAATGAAGAATTATTTTGTAATTTAAATAAATTTCTTATACTAGTTTGACTCTATTAATTGTTCTTTTGACTTTGAATAGGTTTTCCATATTTTGAAAACTCTATGTATTATTCATTTCTCTTGTTATTTCTAACACACCTAAATTACATATGTGGATAAAAACATTTTGACCACTATAAAATAAAAAATAATATTTTTTAATAATAATAGAAAAAGTTATATTTGACATCCATATCAAAAATACTATTAATATATTTTTTTTAACTATATCAAAACAAAATCTAACATTAATAATGATTGAAAAATAAATGCGATTGAATTCAACTTGAAAGATAAATCCAAAATCCATGACGATTTTAGAACACTTTAAACTTAGCTGAACATGTTGACGATGATATTATAATCAAAGTCAAACATTTCAAATCTAATTTTTTTAAAATAAAATTTAAAAATTATATATAAAAAAATCAAAGGTTAAATATGTTTTTAGTCCTAAGGTGATTTTGGTTTTAGTCCATTTTTAAACTAAGGTACATCCTTCGATTTTAGAAAACTTTGGTTTTAGTCTTTTTTACCAAATATTTTTAACTTTATTTGTTGTTTCAAGCACGTTTCATTATAACATTTAGATTGTTTACGCCGTTGTACACATTTTTGCAAATTTGGTAAAAAAAGCTAAAACCAGAGTTTTCTAGAGTTGAAGGACTAAATTGTACCATAATTTGAAAATGGACTAAAACCAAAATCGTCCCAAAGTATAGGGACTAAAAACATATTTAACCCAAAATCAAACTATTCTCATCCACTTTTAAAATTAAAATTTATTTCAAAATTCACATGAAACAACCTGTCACATAATATTTCGAACTATTCATATAAATTAATTTTCCTTTAATCATTCATCCAGAAATATTTATATAGTTTAAATTTTTTTATTCATTGAATTAGTTGGCATTTTTATATACAAGAAATATTGGTGTGGGTAGGCAAAATTTTGGTCACCAGTTATTGGTTAATTATAGCTATCAATTGATACTACAAATAAGTAAGTTGGTGAAACAAATAACAATCATGCCACTTTATTGAAGTAAATTTGAAAACTTAATTGAAAAATATAAAAAATTTAAATACTACAAAAAATTTATTAAATAACAATCAAAGAGACGAAAACTAATTAGTTATTATATTAAACAAGTTAGATACTATTTCATGAATTGAAAATGATTGGTATCTAGAATATTATTTATTATTAATAAAAAAGTTACAGTTACATATTATTTTATGATTTGAAAATGATTGGTATCTAGAATATTATTTACTATTAATGAAAAAATGACAAGTTAGATACGATTTTATGAATTGAAAATGATTGGTATATAAAATATTATAATTGATTTATGAATTAAAATTTAAATTTAAAATCAACTGTCAATATTCACCTACTTATTAATATTGACTATGAATTTTATCTATAGATTAACCTTATTATCATGATTTCGGGTATATGTAGACACTTGAATGTAAAATGAATTTAAATCTATTTTAATTTTACAAAATCAATTTAAAAAATGAAATTTAATTATATTTATATACTGTAAATTTTTATTATCTTTAATTAATATAAGATTTTAAAAAGGTTATGTAATATTGAGCACCAGGTGTATGATAAAATGTAAACGGGAGATGTGGGAACGGAATATTGTTTTGTAGTTAAGTGGGAAAGGCAAAATATGCTTGTAGCTAGTGCTTGGGTAGGTGAGTGAGACCCATTCATATGTAATATAGTCAAACTTAAGAGTATGCAGAAATGGCCCAAAATCAACACTCAGCAACAACCCCAATAAAATCATTTACTTCAAAATTCCAAACTTTTGGACCTGTTGAAGGGGAAATGGGAAAACTGAGTTGTTTTCAAAAGGTTTGGTGAGAACTACCTTTCCTCCTTTTTGACCCAGTCATGCTGCAATTCAATGCCATTAGAGGTTTTTCTTTTTTAAATAGAAATAGTCTCTAAATTTTGCACTGAAATATTTTTCAAACATTGATGTAGTTTGATTTTCATCTATATTTAGAGATTACAAAAATACTTATTTTTTTTTTTATCTAAAGTAATAATTTCACAAACTTAAGTTTAATAATTTTCTTTTCCTTTTACTATAACTTTTTAGTTATAATAATGCAAAAAGTAAAAAAGAGAACATTAAAATATTTTATTTTTATTTCTATTAGTATTAACATACATATATTTATATTACAGTTCAAACACCAGGTATGTCTTTGAAAAAACACACTTTTCACAAAACTTGCTAACAGAACAATCATAGAATACTTTTGGATGCATCTAAGACAAAAAGTTTAAGGCGTTTAAGTTACATACTACAGGACAATACAAGTACAATAAAATGATACTGGTTAAATCACATCACAACTTTTATGTTTTGTATTTCTATGATGACGTTTGAAAAACATAAACATTAACCTAATACAGAAATTGACACTATAGTAAATGAAGACAATTAATATAGTTTTTGACAGAGAGGCTTAGTATAACTGTAGCAGTATGTTTCATCTTTCACAAAAATTTAAACTTTTTTGTTGTCCTTGTTTATTATGTTTCTCAAGCCAACTTTCAAATTCAAAGATGAAATCATGGCAATACTTTGCTATGTCCAATTCCGTATGCAATGACCTGATATGTTAGGTAAGTTTGAGAGACCTGAAAAGAAAAATCATTTCCTCTGCTATTCAAAAAATACAAGTCTTAAACAAACCCTTCTATTCTAACACAAAACATGACGAAATTTACATATTACCAGGTTTTGAAAATGGTGTGAAAAAACCCTTTTGAAGTAAACAGTCTTAGACACCATAATATATCAAACCATTCTAGAGATTGACAAGTTTCACTATGAAACAAAAACATACTAAACTGATAACAGGGTAAGTAAAAGTTACAAGCTTTAGAGCCAACTAGTAACACTGCATTGAGGCCCATAGCAGGTAACCTTGCACAACCTTCTCCATTTATACAGAATCAGCTGTTCCTCTTCTGGTTTCTAGGCTTCTTAGAGTCTTTTCTGCTAACAATTACAAGTGAATCATCACCCAAACCAGATTTTTCAACTGCATGAGCACATGCATGTTTTACAGATTCATGTTTGCAGACTAACCTGGACTGAGATTTGATAGTTGCAGCTTTGGCTGACACCAGTTCTGATTTTTCCTTACCTTTTTCTGCTCTGTATATAACATATAACTTGAGAGTATTAGCATTCTATATCAGACAAACAGTAGTAGCAAAATAACTGTGTAGAACTTAATTGATGACACCAAATTAACAAGCATATAAACCAGACAAAAGGGCAGTTATTGGTATGAAATTCAAGATAAAATTGTCTTTACTTTAGTATAGATAAGATATAGTTCAAGGGATTTAATAAAATTAAAGTGAAAACCTTATGGTTTGAGGTCCTTACTGGGCTTTGAGATGTAGATATCATCAAAGTGAGTTTTGCTCAACAACGAAGTTAGTGTTATGTCGGACTAAAGGAATACACTAGAAGTATTCATTGTTTGATGAAGGTAAAATATTTGGACAAAAAGAGAGACCCTTTGCTTTTTACACATAATTGATAAAGGTCCAATCCCGAGGAAGTGTTTGCATCACCATGGGACAGTGCTAATGTGCATAATCAACATTAATCAAGGTTTCCTCTCTTGGTTCTTGGAAAGGAAAAAAAGAGTATAATATCAGTAATATTAATGTTCGGCAGACCAAATTATACTTACACGTCTGATGCTTCTGCAAGCCTCTGAAGTGTAAGCCCTTCCTGATGGTAGAATATCAGCATGCACGAATTAAATTTATGAAATTTACGAAATGATATCATACACACATGCACACAATGATTAAATAAGTGTCAAAGATTTCATCTTTATTCACCTCAACTGATGAAACAGCAATAGACAAATGTGACGCATGTACTCAAAATAATTAAAAAGTTGTTAAAGAATTATACTCACCTCAGCAATACGCAAAGTAACTAATGAGCATCAGAATTTTTGCTCACCTCGTCTAAAGAAACGTCAACTACTGTCCATTTCTGTCTTTTGAGGTTCAACACTTCAACATCACCGTCAGCATACAAAATCTATTAAAAAGCATTTCACAGTATTAACAAATATAACTATCAAACTCATTCAATGGTTTAAGCTTTTCATGTTCAGAAGTGTAAGTCTAATTCACAAGAAGGTTCTTGTTCCATAATCAATAGGTGAATTTCAATTATCAATTTTGTATTGAATAGATTCATTACATTTTGCTTTGGTCTGGTAAGGCGGTGAGTGGCACAGTTCAGTAGCCTGAAGTTTTAAATTCAAGCTCTTTATTTACATCTACATAGAAAATCAGAACTAAATTTGGGAAGTCATCAAAAGGAAATATTAAGATCCATTGTGTTTGACAACATGTTCACTATTTTTATTTCCTATACAAATCTTTGAAACAAGAAAGTGAAAACAAAGAAGCATTTTGTAGTTAATAGTGAAAAATTTAGTTGAAAAAAAGGATCGGAATATCTTCAATCAGCATGTAACATGGTTTTGTGATAAAGAATAGCATACATAATGCATTCCAAATAAGTGGCAATATATAAAGCCTACATAGGCAAAGATTTATCGAATTCTGGAGATAAAAAGCATAAAGATTAGCATCACTAACTAAAACCTCACCTTGTGCTTTCCTTTGATAGGATCATAAGATTCGATAACACCTTCATAAAACCTGTAGTGAAGAATTAAACAAACTAAAATTACTGAAAAATATAAAGTAAGCAACAGCACGCACACATGAAACAGGTTAAATATTTATAATGCTTAGGAAAGGTCTTATATAACAACTGACCAAAATATCTCTCAAGGAAAAACTTCCAGAACAAAGCATTTAACTCTGAAGCTAAAGTCAGAAAAAAAAATTGATTTGAATCATTTATCTCAATCACATAGCATAATTCTTAATTCAAGTGTTCCAACACAGTCCAATGGTCCACCCTAGAGAAAAGAGATAGTAGATGACCATAAGTGCCTCCAACCTATTTTCAGAAGTACATGCAATTATCTTATGAGCCTACTGAATGAGTTAGCAAGACACGGATAGTGTTTTTCTATTCTCTCTTCTCACTGTAACACCAGAGGGCCTAATGAAGCTGAGTCTATAGTATACTTGGTTAGAAATTGGTAACAGACTAGTGTAGAGATGCCACCAAGATACTTACGTCTTATCTTTTGGCCACCAGACCTTGATTCTAGTACCGACCAATGATTTATCCTTGGAAAGACATTCAGATGCCTGCAAAAAGAGGTACAGCAAATGGTAATTTATTGAGAGGAAAAAGGTTAACAGGGTTATAAATTAGGACAACAAATATTAATAAAGGGGAAGTTTCCACCAAATAAACAACATTTGATAACAAAAATATACCTAAAACCACCCTGTCAAAAGCCTAATGTTATTTAGACCACTATTGCCATGCAGTAGGGTACAATATTTACATGAACGATGGCCAAACACATACACATGCATAGTGAGAGAAAAAGATGATCAGATATAAATTTTTAATTACAAAGTCAAAGCAGCATTAAGAAGGTAATATACTGCCATCTGGTTAGAGCAATTAGTACATAGTCTCAGAGTATATAACGCATTAAGGACTTTCCAGAGTAAAAGAAAAAGGAATACTGAGACATAAAAAAGTTAAAGAAATGGAAAACGTCATGGTGTGTTATTGGAAAAAACTGAAAATTTACCAACTCCACAATGAATTTCAAATGCATACCTCGGCACTCACATTACTGTGTCTTCTCCTCGGCCTTGCTTGTGGGGTTTCCTTGACACTATTTAATGTTTTACTTGCAGATACTGCTGTCAGATCCTAAAAAGGTGGAGATATCAACCCCAGAACACAATATGTGAGGTTTGCTAATATACTATGCATTGTACTGGGGGATTGTAAATAGATACTAACTATACCTTCACTGCTGATAATTTGTTGAGGCCCTCATTAGGAGTAGCATCAAGCCTCCTCCTTTTAACATTTGTTTGAGTTGAGAATCTGCCCTCTTTAATACTTGCTGGCTCATCATTCATAGACGACTTGTGTTTCCCCTCTTCTCCACATGAATCGTTAGGCTCCGCATTAGCAGCTGATTCTGGACCCATGACAAGTTTTCCATCAAGCCTTAAGGAAAATTTGATTTTCCTAATGGGTTTTTGTTCAGAGGTATTCCTTGCTTCAGATTCCTTTTCCAACCTAACTGTTGGAGAATCCAAAGAAATCTTCTGAGGCGGAGGATTCAAGTTGTCTTTTAACATTGACAAAGAATTGGAATGAACACCTTGATTCCCCGTGATATTTAATTTCCGTCTCCGACCTCGTTTGCTGTGACATCCATCAGAAATATTATTATTTGTAGAAGGAGAAGCATCAGCTTTAGGCTTAGAAGCTGAAGCTTCACAACCTTCACTTGTATCATTTGGGGGAAAATCATTGCTAATATTGTGAGTCCTTCTGAGTTCGGCAGTTTTTGCTATGTCCTCACCTTTAGGCTTATGAACTAGAGTCTCACTTACAGTCTTAGGCTTTCGGTGCAACTTATCTTTTCTGGAAGTAGCTTTTTCAGAAGATCGAAAAGGAAACCTGGATTTGCATGACTTTCTGGATAGTGTTGATCTTCCAACTTCAGTTTCCCGACAAATCCATGAGTGATCATAGCCTTCTTCTGCATTCATCAGAGAATTAGGCTTACGGCCCCTCTTCCTTGGCACAGTATTTAGCTGAGTTTCTGATTTTGGTTCCTGAAAAGACTCTAAATTTTCAGTTTCCAACTTGGTTTTTGCACTCCCTTTTTTTGAGTTCTTGGAAATTTCAGAACATGATCTCCTTTTTGAACCAGTTTTTTTTATAACTTCGCCATCAAGAATGGACCTTCTGTTTGACTTTGTATCATCCAAAATTTGGACATCTCTTTTACCAGTAACATTGGGTTCATGACCATTGGTTTCCTAATTAAGAATGAGTTAAAGTTTAATACTACACTAATATTGACTGGTGCTTTAACGAAGCAAGCCTTACAAATATTGGAAGGAAAAATTTAAAATAAAAATAACTAATTGAGAAGAGTAGAATATAATTTACATCGTGTGGTTGTTCCTTTGCATCATTAGGAACATTAATCTTGTTCTCAGCTTCCTGAACCTGAACCATTGCAAACACAACCAATCCTAACATGAAGCTAACTCAGACAAAATCAAGCAACAGCTTGTTGCAAATAACAATAAATATGAAGACATAAATAAAATAGAGATAGATGCCATCCAGAACGAATGCTATTACACACAAAAACAGCTTGAGTGAGAAACAATGTTTTGATAGTAAATTACTGGCTTATTAGCAATCAGCTGGAGTGGTTATTTTTCTCTGCTGGAATTTGATCAAAGCTTCTTCTTCCATGAATAAATGGAACAAAGGTTTTTAGTACGCCTATTCCTTTTAGGCATGTTTTCGAATGATTAATCATAGACTTGGCTAAAATTGGTTATTTAAACCTAATTTCTTATTCCTAATGTTAAATGACCTTTTTCAGTATTTCTTTCTTTTACAAAGCATTGAGCACCATTTACTTTCTCAAAAAGAATTAGTTTTCAGGTGATTGTTTTAGAAAACATACTAATGAAACAACAGCCACAGCAAGCATTTAGAGAACTTGCATACATCAGCTAAATTTGTTCCATGGTTTCCAATGTGAAGGCAAATTAACACTGAGAAAGAATATCATGTATTAGCTAGCTATAACAGTTTATCTGATAGAGTATTGCAAGTAAAACGAACCACTGTCTTCTTAGAACCATTCGAATCATCACATTGAGGGGATTCAGATTCATTCTGGCAAATATCAGTTACTATCTGTGCATACTCATTTAACGCTCTGCCTGAGGACTCCACTGCCTTCATGAGATAAGGCTTGAGGTTAGCAGTACAGTTTCTGATTACTTTCTCCCCCAATGTCCAAGACATAGGTGAAACAGTCTGGGAAAATAAATAAAACCAGATTGACTAAGTTACACAAAAAAAAAAAAAAAAGACATGAAATCAAATTACCATATGAATAAAATAAAGAAAAAGAAAAGAATACAAGAAATAGGTATAATGAAAAGTACGTTACCCGATTTTCATTTCCTACACTATCCAACAGTGGTCTAAGAAGATCTGGGGAAATTTGTTCACTTTCTTGTAAAATCATAGTCATTATTGATTCCATTGAATGAAATGCACTACAGGGATGGTTTGACCTTTAAATTGACAAAATATTAGTAAATAATAATTCTAGAAGTGAATGAAAACTTCAAAAAGTGGGAAAAAAGTAAAAAAGGAAAAGGTAACCAACTTTTGTTTATGTAACAAGAAATCTGCCTTTTTCATCAGCCCTTACTAATGTAAAACAACTTCCAATGTTTATCTATGACCTACTTGTCGTTGGTAAAAGGAAAATGCAAAGAAAAATCTGACTTCCTTGGCTACACCAGTTCCTGTTTGAATCCGAATAGTACAAAAGAACTCAAGAAAATTGCTTCGTCTTCAGAAGCACCTCAAGTAAATGATAGGAAACTGCAAACAGAGCCAGGTTTGTCTTTCTACTAGTACTAAGGTGATATGGTAGCAGAGGGAAACTGGTCAAAGAACTAATGAAAAACATGCATCCAAAAAAGAAAGAAAATAGAGACTGTTAGATTTAAATCATCCCAGATCCTTTATCTTACAGCAGCTTAACCTGCTAAGCATTGAAGGCGCTTTAGGATCCTGGTTTAAATTCCTCCCCATGCCTTTCATTGCTTTCATCTTGCAAATTTGCAGCTGATTCTAATAGTTATCTCTACTACTTTCCTCATTGCCAACATGAAACCCAATCCCAAACTTACACAGTAGCAAATGGTAGGTTGTCTAACATATGTATTCAAGAATAATCAGGAAAGTATGCAGAGCATCTGGTACATGATTAAAATTCAATACGACCCTATAACAGCAATACCATAACCAGAACAGAAGGTATAAGTATGGCCACTTAGACCACTATAACTATAACCACAAGGATATAAGTAAAGGTACTGTACACCTAAGAGGAAATATATCATATGAAAGGAACTGACCCTTGAGGGGAGATTGTTAGAAATAATCCAAGTGAGGCAAAAGTCTAACATTGGATAGAAAAGACAAAGTTAAACACTATATAAGATGAAAGACCCATAAACCATTGCTTTAAGATTTTGGGTTAAAAATAGTATCAAATGTCTTGTGTGGGATAAGACTAAATGACATATCACATATATATAACCTCACCTAATGAAAACCCCTATACATATATATATAAAGTCCATCAGGAAGAAACAGATAAAAGAGATATTGTGAAGCTCTCTAACCTTATAAATCTCAAGAAATGCTGAAACATTTCAATAATCAGGTCATTACACTCAAGGTCCAGCATGACCAAGCATAATCTGACCTTATTGACATTGTCAAGTATGATAAGCACTTTTTCATAGGCACGGCCAGATATGTGAGACAACTTCTCAAAAGATGCCACAGTGAGCTTGAAGATTTCCTGCTCACCAAGAAATGAAAAGCTATATTATAATTTGAACAAGACAATTATGTTTACAAAAAATCATTAACATCATTTATGGTATACTATACAGTATATTTGAATAATTTAATAAAGAAAAATCAAATGTATCAAACTAAAATTGGTGCCTTCATTTGTCCATCATCATAAGGGGCATCTGGCGCTGTGATTCTTGCAATCTCAGAGATGCAAGATATAACTAGAATCTTAACATCCTCATCTGTGTGCCTCAAAAGTTCATCTGAAATCAATGCCTTCATGCAAGGTACAAGTGATTCTTGAATTAGCTTAGTTGGTTCTTGATCCAGGGTTGATAATACAAGCTCCAATTTCTAAACGTGAGAAAACCAAAAAAGTCAACGTTCAATCAAGCTTGGAAGGCCTGCTGTAACAATGCTTATAAACTTTGTTCCAAAATTCATAAGAAAAACTGAAATACATGGCCATAACTCCCTATGTTGTTACTTGAGAGGCATCAAACCTGATATTCCACTTCATCTTTTCAACTGATCTGATGGAATAAACAAAACTCGTTCTAAATATCCATATTTTAGTTCACAATTTGTGAGCACAGGTCAAATAACAAAATAAAACTTGTTTTTGCATCTAATCAACAAGCAATATAATGAAACCCGTTATCAAATTCAACAAAGTAATGAGTTCATCTGACTAATTATTGCAACCATACAAGAAATTCAAAAGGGCCTGGGTTATAACATCAAGTAGACAGAGAGCATTAAACTCCATAGGTCAATGAAAGATGGAAAATTTAAACATCAAAATAGAAAGAGACAATATCTGAAGGAAATCTGTCCAATTCCTTTGCATACCGATGGTGAGTAAATGGGATTTTATAGTTCTGGTATCTGGTTTGGAAGTGTGTTGCATTCACTGTTCAGTGCAAGGATTTTATAGGGGTTTGAATGGAAGTCCTGGAAGTGTCCTACCATGCAATGGTGCTGGCCAAATGGAAATGTGGCTTCCCTTGAATACAGAGGCAAGTCAACAAAATGTATGGGGCCTTGTTGATTACAGCCATGCAATCCAAATAGAAAACTTGATCTTCAAGGAGGCTTTGGACTTCCAAATGGGATTGTAAAGACAGACATTGGACAGTCGATCCATTCAACAAATGATTCAGAAATTGGAAAAGGGATTTTAAGGAACACACCGCATAAGAAAAGTGAATACAGTCACACAGACCCAAAGAAACTCAAAGTCAGAAAATTCAAGAAAAATGAAAACTTGAGTGCTGTAGAGAAAATAGAAGGCATGTCAGATCATGAGAATATCACAACAATACATCTTCAAATACAAAATCTACAGAGTCTCTTTGATAAATATCCAAAATTTGGGCGCCCAAATCCATTTGAGGTCAGAAATACCAAACTAACATAAACAAATATCTGCACCGAACACAGGAATTAAAGGCAGCAACAAGAGATCTGTTGAACAATGATGGTCAAACTGCTAGAAATTCATGATCAAATTCAGAAAACATTGGAACTCATGGCACAAAAATTTAGCAGGGAGATAGAAATACATGCATGTAAAAAAGCAGATGAAAGATCATTACATGAAGCAACTGCAGAAGCTTGTGAAGTGAAGAGCCCTTGAGGAGCTTCCTCCCCAAATGTCTCAGTTTTTTGGCCACACTCCTCTCAGTCTCGTCAGGAGAGGCCATTTTCAGGTCAGAATGCTTGCTCATTCACTAGAATGCACAATCAGGATTTATACTTTATAACCCTAACAGGTGAGGTCACTGCAAATATCTGAGAAGTTGTTTTTTGTGAATTCAGGGGCTTGAGGAATGTGTTGCACGTGCACATGCAAACACACACATATGATCATCTGCACAATCCATCCACCAATGATTTTACAGTTCCACTTCTCATTCAGTTTCTTTCTGGGTGCGCTTGAAAACACCCATACACGGTTCTAAGATTACTTTTGTTTTTTCCTTTGGTTACTTTAAAGACAAAATGAAAAAGAAATCCTTAAAAGGGTCATTTCTTTTCTTCCCATTGTCACTTTAGACCTGTTTTTGAGCATTGAAAACAGTGCTCATGAACTGAGTTTTGGCAATAACCCTGCTGCAATTACCATTATACCACTTTCTCATTAAACTTGAAGTGTTGCAGGGCTATCAGATTCACTGCCTACACTGTTACAGGGGCGGATTTAATTAAAACAAAATTTTGCATTCCTATTATCTCTCACGAAACTATTGGAGAATCTCTATCACATGCAGCTGTAACATTATCACACACAACAATAGATAACAATCGGATATTAACATCACAATTTAACAAGTCCATAAATAGAATGTGAAAAACAGTTTAAAAGGACCTTCATGAATGGAATAGAACGAACAAGACATCTTTTGTGTATATGATTTTTCTTTGCATTACAATTGTGCATATGCACTACTGTTATGTGCGTGAAATGCTTATGTATGAAAATTTTATCATCTTTTATTTAAATGAGTAATCTAGTCTTCTCCTTGTTTATTGTTTTGGTATGCAGAGGGGTCAATCTCATTCTAAGAGTTGGTAATCCCATGTCATTATTCTTTAACTTCGGTAAGTGGATACTCAAAGATTACTTGATATTAGTTTTGATTGAAAGTGAAAAAAATAAATATCAATGTCTAACCTAACATCCTATCTTATATTTTTATTTATAATTTTTATAATAAATTTTTCATCATAGTTAGTCTAATTACACTCAAAATTCAATTATATTAATTTAATTATATTGATTATGAATAATATAATAGAATGATTTTCTGCTTTAAGTTATTCCATCTTGATAACTAGGTTAATATAGTCAAAAATATCATATTTAGTTGTATGATGAGTTTATCGTTTGACAAACTCGTTAATTAGAGGTAACATATCATACACAAACCTCCAAAGTTCAAGTATCATTAAAGAGTTTGCAAAGAAGTTTGTGTTTTGATCGTTTGATGTTCCCGACCAACTGTCTTCATCATTAACCGTTTGTGTTGGATTATGATCGTTGAGGATAATAATTCATTCGTTTTCACCTTTGTGCCTATTATAGGATGCAAAATATTAGATCGTTTTGGATCATTAGATGCAAGGAGATCTAACAGTAGAGACCGTCAAGTCATCCACTTATGATTTAGTGTTTTCTTGCATTTACAAACATATTGAATACATTTTTCAAGAAAATTGTTCCCATTCTTTTGTCAAGCTATCTACTTATGGTTGAGTGTTTTCTTGCATTTACAAAAATATTGAATACATTTTTCAAGGGAATTGTTCCCATTCTTTTGTTCCCATGTAAGATTGGTTTAAAATTTTGAAGTTGAACAAGTGTTTGAAATACAATCTAGTTTGTATGTATTGGATAACGTTAGCAATACGAGATAAATTTGTTTGACAAAAAATGTAATTGTATGTACCAAAGATGTTATAATGACAACTAAAATTATACCATCCTATGATAAATTACAAGCCAATTGATCAATCATAAAATTGACAACAATTATAATTTGGACAATTAAATTAAACTTACCAAAATATACAATCTCCCATAAATTATAATGAATATTAGCATTTTAAATTTCATTATAAATTATATGGTAGGGACAAAAAGATATTTAAACATTTTGCAATGGCAATAATAAAAAAGAAAAGAGTTGTGGTAAACTATTTTAAGTGGGAAAAAGTTGAATAGGTTTGATATATTGTTATGTGAGAAAGAAAAAGTAAGAAAATTGGTAGGATGTGATTAGGTGGTAGCCGTTTACAGAGGAGAAAATGGAGAATCGTGTACACGTTTGCAACCATTAAAATGAGGTATGAAATATCTGATTGTAGAAGGAGAAGAAGTTGAGCAAAGAAGAAAGAGTAAGAAAAAATGATTATATTAATATGAGAAAAAAGAAATAATAAGAGAGAAAGAAAGAGGAAATCCAATGAGAGGAGAGAGGACCACGAATTTGTAACCAAGTAATTTGATTTCCTCCTCTTTCGCCCATTTCTTCTTTGCTTCCTTTTTCATATCAAAACAAAAAAGAAAACCCTAGAACGGGAGAGATTTCATTTCCCCCACAAATCTCTTCCTTCTCTATCCTCATCTTTTTACTTTTCACTTCCTCCATTCGAGGTATCTTATAATTTATTTTTCATTTATTAATGTTATTGTTGTTGTTCTTGTTGAGAAGGAAGATTTTTGTTGTTTTCAATTAATTCATTTCAATTTGAATGAAATTCAACAGATCCATAGAAGTGTGCAATAAAATTGCTGTCGTGGTTGCAAGGAATGCCGCTGATTTTACCGAAAAGCGATTCGATCCAGATTCGCGAGGTGTGGAACGATAACCTGGAAGAGGAATTCGCGTTGATTCGCGAAATAGTGGACGATTACCCTTACATAGCGATGGACACGGAGTTTCCGGGGATAGTTCTCCGACCGGTGGGGAATTTCAAGAACAGCTACGATTACCATTACCAAACCCTAAAGGACAACGTCGACATGCTAAAGCTCATACAATTGGGGCTCACCTTCTCAGACGAGTACGGCAACCTTCCCACGTGCGCCACCGACGTCGATGACGATTCCCACACGTGCTGCATCTGGCAATTCAATTTCCGGGAGTTCAACGTCAACGAGGACGTCTTCGCCAACGATTCCATCGAGCTTTTGCGCCAGAGCGGCATCGATTTCAAGAAGAACAACGAGGACGGCATCGACGCCCGCCGTTTCGGGGAACTTCTCATGTCGTCCGGGATCGTTTTGAATGACAACGTTCATTGGGTTACTTTCCATAGCGGTTATGATTTCGGGTACTTGTTGAAGCTCTTGACGTGTCAGAATTTGCCCGATACGCAAGCGGAGTTCTTCAACCTCATCAACATGTATTTCCCCACTGTATACGACATCAAGCACCTCATGAAATTCTGCAACAGCCTTCACGGCGGTTTGAACAAGCTTGCCGAGTTGTTGGAGGTCGAAAGGGTCGGGATTTGCCATCAGGCCGGTTCCGATAGTTTGCTCACTTCATGTACATTCAGGAAATTGAAGGACAATTTCTTTAGTGGCTCGTTGGAGAAGTATGCTGGTGTCTTGTATGGGTTAGGTGTTGAGAATGGACAGGGAGCCCATTGAGGACAACAAAAAAACAAAAAATTCAGAAAAAAATAAAAAATTAGAAAAAGAAAACAACTTTAAAACTTTGGTAGATCTTTGTTGTTGTATATCTGGTGGAATACCAATCTCTATTAATGTAAACCTTTGGCATTAAGTGTCTTTATTAATACTCTTTCTTACTACTTTTCCTCCATGCCTTGTTATTTTCAGCTCTGGTTTTCTGTTATATTTTGATCAGTTTTCAGGATCATGTCCAAAAGCGAATTCATAATGCAGAGGAAAATCTGAATGTTGCGGGTTATTGCATGTACATCCCCTGTTATGCCAAACCAGACATGTGGTAAGGTTTGTTCTTGTGTTATGTGTGCTTTTGATTTGACTTTGCAGGCTGACAGCTATCCTGAATGCCCCAAACACATACACATTTTTAAGACAGTGAATTTGGTTTCTCTATGGCATGATTGCAAAATGATATACTGATTCTTGTCATTTGAAGCACTGTGACAATTTTTTCATCCAGAGGTTTCTGTTTTAGGGAATGGATGTGATCAGGCAGTTGTTGATTGAGAGGCACCAACTGGTTTTTGAACTATTTCTAGCCACAAAAGTGTTACCCATTTCTTGGATTTTCTTGCTTGTTGAACCCAGATGACATAATTGCTTAATTTTATTTCAAGTGAGAGGAAACAATGCTGTAATATTAATATGCTTCCTACTGTGTCATTTGTGTATGTATATCAGACATAGAATGCCAACTGATAACTACTGAGGTAAAGCCACAGTTCATATTAATTTTACTGCATAGTTTAGCTAATGACTCACCCTTTTGTTTGTTTAAGCATTGTCAAGAAGGGTCATCTCCATATGTTCCTCTTATTTGTGAGTTGATCTGCTTTCTCTGTTGTAGGATGATAGTGTCAACACAATACTAAATGATTCATGCAATGTTGCACTTTTCCCTGATGCAGTCTTATTTTGTCAGAGGTTGTCAAGATAATCAAACAAGTTGGAATGGAGGAATCATATTTTGATCAGAGAAAATGACATTGGAGGCATGATCATGTGGTGAGAATCTTCCAGTTTTGTGACGAAATAAGACCAATTGAGACCAGTTCCTGACTACCTAACAGCTACCTTAAAATATTATTGTGAAAATGAGTTTATTAAACTTTGTTGATAACCCATTGAGACAGCTTTAACCTATGTTGGGTGTTGAAGACAAAAATAGAGAGAAAATCACTGAATTGAAGGAATATCTTTTATGGAGACTTGAATGAGAAACAATCTCGAAAGAGAACATAAAACTTGAGACTGACAATGAATGTTGACTTTTACATTGATCATAAGAGGTGTATTTAGATTTTAGTTTGGAAATTTAAATCTTAATATCTGATTAGAAGCAGAATTATCTCAAATCTCAGTTGAACTAAATGTATAATAAATAGTTTTTTCTAAATTTTAATTGAGTTTAACTCAATTTTCTAACTAAAATTCAAACAGATGAAATAGTAGAGAAAACAAGAGACTTTATGAACATTTCTCTTTTACGTCTCGTGCTTTATCTTTTAAGGGATCTTCTTAGTTTTAAAACCTAGAGATTATATCGGAATAAATTTTTATGGGAAAAATAAATGAAATATTTCTTTTTGTAAATTAAAATTAACTAATAAAAGGTTTATTCTACAATTTCTTAATTCATGTATAAAGTAAAATGGCTTAATTCCACTTTTGGTCCCATGTTTGGGGGGTTGTGTTCAATGTGGTCCTACCTTATTTTTTCCTTATTAATAGATCCCACCTTTTGAAAAAGTCGTTCAATTAAGTCCTTTTGCCTTACGGCGTTAGTTTTATAACGGTGTTGGTGCCCCCCTGGATAAACCTCAGCAACGTGTCAGTTTGAGAGTTGTGTACGTGTCAGTTTGAGAGTTGCGTACGTGTAAATTTGAAAAATGAAAAAAATTAAAGGGGTTAAAAAAGTTAAATTCACGAAGAGGGGTAATTAAAAAGAGGGTTTTCGTTAGGGTTCCATTCGCGATTTCAGATTATCCCTTTGTGGTGAAGATCGAAGTTCAAATTGGAGTTGTTGTCCTTGCATTGCGAATTGGAAAGCGTCACTGAGGTAAGTCTTTATGTTATGTTCAGTCAATTTTGTGAATTCCATGAAATATTTGTTTTGGAATGTTGTCGCGTTGTGGGGGGTTTACGTATGGGGTGAAATTGGGTTTTGTTATATGGGACCAGTTGTCGCGTTATTGGGGTTTATAGTGGTCCCATAGGTTGTTCTTTAATTTATTTTGTGGTCCCCTTTTGCATTTGCAGGGTTAGGGTTGGGATGTCTGTTGAGAGGTTTCAGGTAGTGGTCCACCACGGTGGGACCTTGATAAAAGACGTGCCATTTAAGTATATAGGTGGGGAGATAACATATTGGGAGGTTGACCCCGACAAATGGTGTTATTTTGGAATAGTGGGTTCACTTAAGGAAATGGGTTACATGCAAGTATCAGAGTTATATTACAATGTTCAGCATGTATTACATAAGTTGTATGATGATAAAGAAGCTATGACCATGCTGAAGGTGGCTCATTATTTAGGAAAAGTTAATCTTTTTGTTGTTCATGGGGTGGACAATCCAGAGGTAGTAGAAAACGATGTGAATGATGTGTTGTACTTATGTGAAGGTCCAGTAGACAGTGAAGCTGAGGTTGGATTGGATGTTGATAATGAGAGTGGAGCAGAGATTGAGAATGAGTGTGAAGGTCGAGATGATGTTGAGAAAGAAGAAGTGGCCGTTGACAGTGATGTTCATATGGAAGGAGCAGTGGAGGTTGAAAATCAGGGTGGACCTGAGGTTCATATTGAGGGTGTTGGTGTTGAGGCTCCATTTCAGGTTGAGAATGAGTGTGAAGGTGGAGATGAGGTTGAGAAAGAAGAATTGGTAGTTGAGAATGATTGTGTTGAGGGTCGAGTTGAGGTTGTAAATGAAGAAGTGGTACATGTCAGTGATGTTGGAGTTGATGTTCAAAGTCAAGAAGAAGTTCACAGTGCAGAAGAAGAAGTTGAGATTGAAAAAGTAGGAGGTCATACTGATGAAGAAGAAGAAGAAGTTCAGATTGAAGAAGAAGCAGTTGAGACTGATGAAGTTGAAGTGGAAGAGGACAGTGAGGATGAACCAGGAATAGAGGATTTGAGTGGTGATGAGTACGTGGTTGAACATAGTGATGATGAAGCACAACCAATTGGAAGGGGATTGTCAGATGGTGAATGGGAGTCTGATGTGCTTTTAACGCCACAAAATAGTGGAAGTGATGAGGATGACATCCAGGATAGAGTCCCAAGTGGCCCCTTTTCAAAGTATGTAAAACAGAAATCAATGACAGATTATAGGTGGCAAGTGGGCACAATATTTACAGATAAGGAAGACTTTAAGGATGCCATACGAAGCTATTCTGTGCATGCTGGGAGGTGTCTTAAATTTGTGAAAAATGATAAACGTAGGGTGAGGGTAAGATGTTTGGGTGGCCAAGGAAAGTGCCCATGGGTGGCTTATTGTGGGTATTTGCCATCACGTAAAATTTGGCAATTGAGGAAGATTATTGACACCCATACGTGTAGTAGGCAACTTAACATTAAAATGATGAATGCTAAGTGGTTGAGTCAAGAGATTGATAAGTCTTTAATGGATAATCCTAGTCTGAAAGTGAAAGACATACGTAGTAAAGCTTTAAGGAAATGGAATACCAATGTTTCAATTTCCAAGGCAAGGAGGGCAAAGTTGATTGCAACCCGACAAATGGAAATAGATCACAAAGAACAATTTAGAAGGATCTATGACTATGGACATGAGCTCATTAGGTGTAACCCAGGGTCAACAGTGAAGATTAAAGTTGACGGTGACAATGGTCAACCAATCTTCCAAAGAATATATGTGTGTCTTAAAGCTTGTAAAGACAGTTTTAGGAGCTGTAGGCCAATTGTATGTTTAGATGGGTGTTTTATGAAAGGTCAGTATAAGGGGGAGGTGCTTACTGCTATTGCTAGAGACCCAAACGAGCAAATGCTACCACTAGCCTATGCAGTTGTAGAAGTGGAAAACAAAGAGACTTGGACATGGTTTTTGCAGATACTAATTGAAGACCTAGGGGGAGATGAGGTCTGTGGGAGATGCACGTGGATGTCTGACCAACAAAAGGTAAATTTCTGATCAACTTACTTTATCGTTTCTTATTGTGTATGTTATAATAATATACTTTGTGGGCAGGGGTTAGTACAGGCTGTGCAGGACCTTCTGCCTAGGGCAGAACAAAGATTCTGCCTGAGACACTTGTATTCAAACTTCAGAAAAAGATTTAGTGGTCAAATATTAAAGAATTTGTTGTGGAGGGCAGCCACAAGCACATATCCCCAGGCTTGGGAAAGAGAAATGCTCAAAATTAAAGAGGTGAATGTCGAAGCCTACAAATACATAATAGCCACATATCCCCCAAGGTAACCCATTTCTGTTTACATGCACATGTCTGTCACTGATACATGATATTAAATATTTGGAAGCTTTTGTGTAACAGGTTTTGGTCCAGATCACGCTTCACCGGTCAAGCAATGTGTGATAGCCTAGATAACAACATCACTGAGGCTTTCAACAGTGTTCTTCTGCATGCTAGAGAACAACCAATTATCAACATGCTGGAGGAAATAAGAGTTTATCTGATGAATCGATGGGCAACCAACAGAAAGAAGGTGGAAAGTATGAATTTCACAATATGCCCAAAGATAAAAACCAGACTTCTAAACGAATCAAAGTTATCAAAATTCTGGATTCCAAGGTAATATTTTCATTTTGGTCAAACAACATTTCTGAATAATATTCATCTATTGACATGCTTTAATTTATTTCAGCTGGTCTGCTAGAAAGATATTTGAGGTTACCCACTGTTCAGCGATTGAGAACAAGTTCAAGGTGGATCTTGACACTCATGACTGTAGCTGCAGAAAGTGGCTAATCACTGGCATCCCATGCTGCCATGCAATTGCAGCAATGAATTACGCAAGTTTAGACCCAGAAGAGTTCATGCCTATATGCTTTAAAAGATCGACATATGCAGAAGTCTATGCCTCCATAATTTACCCTCTCAATGGGCCTTTGCTATGGGAAAAAACGCCCTATCATGATGTTCTACCACCAGTTCACAGGAAGTTACATGGGAGGCCCAAGAAAAAAAGAAGGTTGGAGGCATGGGAGCTCACTAAAGATCACACTCAAATGCGTGTTGGTGGGCACATCAAGAAATGTAGCATGTGTCGTCAGAGGGGCCACAACAAAAACAATTGTCCTTTACGTCCTGGACCCTCACAAACAGCAGAAAGTCAACCCTCAGAACCAACAGAAACAACTGAAAATGCACCATCACAGCCAACACAAACACCAGAAAATCAACCATCAGAGGCACCACCAACTACCCAATCCCCTGGACCGTCACAGCCACCACCAAGTCCTCCACCATCCCAGCAACCAACGTTGAGGAAAAAATTAGATTGCATAAGAAAAAATTAGATTACTAAGTTTAGTACTTCTCTGTTATGGACATGTTTTGTAGATCACTTTAATGATCATGTTTGGTACTTCTCTGTTATGGACATCTTTTGTAGATCACTTTGATGATCATTTTTTGTACTTGACTTTTATGGTCATCTTTGCTACTTGACTTTTATGGTCATGTTTTGAGAATCTGATGTTATTTATGACTTTGATGATGATGTTATGTATGACTTTCATGGTGATGATGTTATTTATACTTTGATGGTCAATACTTTGATATTGAATTCAATATTTTTAACAGCCATGCCCTGTAATAAAGACTTATTTTGAATCAATATTTTGAATCAGTACTTAATTATGGGACCATTATGAACATTTTTTAACCATGCTAGGGACTAATTATTTCATAACAAGTTCCGCAGTTGGTGAAGAATATAAGTGAAGCTAGCTGGAATGATATGATGAAAACGTTGAATCTAGGTGAGATGATTTGGTCAACACCAAATAATATTAAACACATTAAATTACAGAATGGTCATAGTACATTGCCAAAGTACTTCTTTCAACCAGCCAACACATTACAACAAAACATACAAACCTAACCTACTTTCCCAACCTAACAACATAGAGCAAAACACAACAACAAAAGCACAACGATGACTACAATACAAACAAACAGACTTGCAACCAACAATTTCATCTTCTTTTTCAAACCCTTCACTACATTTTCCAGCTCATTAATCGTCCTCTTTTGCCTCCAAATTGTATTGTCTTTTTCATCAACATCTTCTTCACAACACCATTTGAAAAAATTACAGGAACTCCCACTTGAATGACCACCCTGTTATTCACGAAATCAGAAAAATTATCCAAAAATTAAGAAAGTGAAGGAAACATGATTAAGTCACTCGGGTATACCTTGTAATGAGGACATCCCCAAAAACTTCTGCCTCCATTTTTTATAGTTTTTGCTACTTTAGTTACAGCAAAATCACCACAATAACACATAGGATTCAACCCACCTCCCCTCCACCCACCACCATGGGACGAACGTGAAGAACCTTTGCCCCATCTATTAGAGCAAGAGGAGCACCCTTGGGTAAAAGCCATCTATGTCCTCAGAAACCCTAACCCCCAACTCACTTTTAACCTTAAACTGACCTTGCATGTGTACCAAGTCCTTAGAAACCCTACCCCCAAATTCCTTTTAACCCGTCAAAAGTGTGGTTAAATTTTAATTTAACTGATGTTGCAATTTTAACCAAAGTGCCACGCACTCACATTATCTTGACACGTTGCTGAGGTTTATCCAAGGGGGCACCAACACCGTTATAAAACTAACGCCGTAAGGCAAAAGGACTTAATTGAACGACTTTTTCAAAAGGTGGGATCTATTAATAAGGAAAAAATAAGGTAGGACCACATTGAACACAACCCCCCAAACATGGGACCAAAAGTGGAATTAAGCCAAGTAAAATTATCTCATGAAGATTTTTTTTTTTACTTTTTTCTCATTTTTCTTTCTTATTATTTTTAAAAAATATTTTTAAAAAATAATGTTTAAAGATACTAACTTTCAAATAATTGTAAACATCTATTAATAGAGTAATAATGATAATCATTGCAGGAACTTGTTTAAAGATTTCAAAATGAGCTTAATGGGTAAATTAAGTAATATAAATAGATTACAAATGATGTTTTGTATAGTTTTTAAAGTAATCATTACTTTGGATGGTGTTATGAAAATATTGTACATTGTAAGTACATATCAAATTTTCACCTTAAGAATATACTAGCCTAAATAAATAAATAAATCAAAGAATCATTTAAAATAAAAAAGCATTTAAATTTAAATCAAAGAGTCATTAAAAATAAAAAAAATGATAATATCAATTAAATGTAAAAAAAGTGTGTTAAAGTATTATTTTTCTTTATAACTTAGTTCAAAATCCTGTAGTTAAATATTGATGAAATTTATTCTAAAATTAAAAAAATAAAAACTAATTTAATTTCTCTCGATTATCAACCAAAATGATTTATAGCTAGAAAGATAAACTAAACCTACGTATCTTTTTTTTTTTTTAAAAAAAAAGGCCTGTATACGTTGATTAACCATAAAATCAGCGTGAACAGCCTCAATCCATTCATAGTTTTAAATTGAGGGAACTTTGTCCGTCAGATTACATATATTCAAATCCATTATCGAAGAAAAGCTATCATATTTAACTATTATACCAGAAGCTTGCTTCAAATGCTCATTCAAACCTTTGATATATCAGCATTTGTACTGCCTGCAAAGACATTAAGTCAAATTTTAGATAGATACATTAAATAAACTGAAACATGCATATACAAGAAATTTTTTCTAGCTGTTTTTTAGAAAACTGGTATACTCAATTCTTAGCATTCAGCACCAATTTATTTTCTAGTTCTAATATTATTTACAATAAACAGTGATGTTCAAAATAGCCAACTTCTAGAAAAGCAAAAACCTACTGATTCAGTGATTGAATATAAAATAACGTAACTCGTTTATGTCACGATCAATCACTCCATAGATAATTCACATTCAGTAAGGCCAAACACACGAATATAATGTGTTCATTAATCAGCCACACAAAATGCTCAACAAACTTCAACTCAGTCTCAAACACTAACCTTTTGACTACCCTCTTTTGCGCTTAGCTGGTGGCTTGATACGTTCCACAATATAAGTGATAACTTCTTTCAATGTAGCCTTTCTTTTTTCCTTGAAGTTCCATAGCTCTGCAACAGTATATCCACCACTTGCATTGTATTCGTTTATTTCTGTCACGGCTGTTACAACAGCTGAATATATCTCATCTCCCCATTCCTGCTTGAGGCTTCGTAACTTGTCATCATTTTCATCTAAAATTTTCTGCACAAACACAACCTCGTTATGTTTTCAGTATTATACTACTCTGCTGTAGTAGTATTAACGATACAAGATAGATCAGGAGCGAAAAGAGTATTTCCAAAACAGATTACAGGACTTTCTAACGTATGCCAAGCCAAGTCCAAAATTTATACAGTTATATAATGAACAGATTACTAACAATTAAAACCATTTTCTTGGGACGAGAAAGCATGTAAAGCAAATTTCTTCAATGTGTGAATAGAAATTTACGAGTAACAACATCAGATAACCAATTGAGGCTGAACTTCATTATGAACGCAAAACATGCCAGGGTGGTTCGTACCTCTGATTTATCATCAATTGTGATCACTTTAAATGGATGCCAAGCAGAATTCTTCACCTTTTCCTGCCACAAAGAGCAAAGCTCGACACCTTTGGTCCCAGCTTCTTGAGGAGAAAATCTTTCCTTGCATTTATTCACAAAAACCTTCTGATCAAGCTCTCCCATTCTCTTGAGCCCAATATTACCTTTAGAACCATTAAGCATATCCTCTAACCCCTAAAATATTAGAAGCAAACTAAACATTTAGTCTACCCAATCTACTCAAGATCCAACAACAGAATATCAAAATTCGTATATCCAACAAATGGAGAAGGGAATATTCTCACAGAAATGTTCACAGCTTAGCATGATGAGACAAGGAACAGCAGTTGCTAGTTAAAGTGGTTATATTCAAGAATCAAAGAAGAAAAATGTTAAAGCTCGCAACTGAGTGAAAGATATAAATTGAAATTTATTAACATCTACCCACTTGTTTCCTAGAAGTAGGTTAGCAAGTTATAACCATGATTTTCTTCAAATAATCCTAAGGCGAAGGTTGCACAGTAAAAGATAGGTAGGTAGGTATATGTATATGTGTGTGAATTAATGTGTTGGGGGCGGGGGTGGAGTTTTGCTAACACAAATCTACTTATTATTTAGGGGTGTTTTAGCAAAGATATAACAACAGTTTTCTTAAACTATATCAAGAGTAAAATACTCTTTTTGAAAAAAATAAGTGAACATAAATTAGCAAGGCGTTAGCAACTTACATCTTAAGTGTATTTAAAAAAATCATGGTTCCAATCTGCTAATGTATACCTCGTTATTTTTATTTTTTTTTGGAGAGCTTCAACTTTGGCAAGATATAACTAGTATTTTCCTAAAACACAAGCCAAGTTATAGCTTACTAAAGTACTCCTAAAAAACGGTTGTGCATATAGTAAATCTACATATATAGGTTGATTATAGGGGAGGCAGAGAGACTTTTATCAGAGAGAAAGTAAAAGAGATCGTACTTTTATTAATTCTTTGCGAGCTTGCTGCAGTTCATCGTTACTCTGACGTTCCTTCACAATGAGGGTTTGGTTCATGCTCTCCACAGATTCCAAATTCTCTATTTTTTCTTGCAATTCCTCATTCATTTCTTCTATCCTTTTTTGAACAGCTGTATCATCTTCATCTCCAAGATGCTTCATGACTTGCAATTTCCCTTTTAGCTCTTCAATTTCCATTTCCAATTTCTGTTTGGCATCAAGCTGCTTTTCCAGCTGAAGTATCTTGTTATAGGCCTCCTCTTTCTCTCTCTGAAATATTTGAAATTCACAAAATTAGCACATTTTCACATGCATAAGAATTAAGTAACAAATAAAAAACTTCTCATAACCAAGACACTAAATAGTAAATAGAAGGCAAACCTTCTGCTCTTCAACAAGTCTTAAGACATTTTCATCCGCTATCTTCTGTTCTTTTGAAGCCAACAGGAGTGATTCATTCCTCAAATCTTTCTAGAAAGACAAAGAGATCATGGGCTAGTTTGGTTACACTAAAAACAAGTATTTCTTAATTAAGCAATTTTTAAAATAATGACTTATTTAAGAAGTAAATAGGATTTGCTAAATAAAATGAGCACAAAATTGCTTATTTTAAAACAAGCAGAATAGACAAAGACATAAAAACAAACTGAAACCTACTTATATATTGAAAAACACTTCTTTAAAATAAAAATAAGCACAAACAAACTCACCTTACATAAGAATCCTGTAAAAGCAAATCATAAATGTTAATGTTTTCAAAGCCTATAAATAGGGCTAATTTTAGAGAAAAAACTAAACTGACATAAACTAAATTAGGTAATTTTACAAAACTGGACTAAACTATAATTTTTCCTAACAAAATAGATGCTGGTAAAAAGATAAAAAAGAAGTAAAAAGTAATGAAGATAAGAATTTGCATAAGTAGCCTACTAGATAAAAAAGAAGTAATGAAGATTAAATTGTATAAAAACATAATTAACCAACAAAAATAGTTTGTCCAAACTAACTAAATTAAATTTTTTACAACTTATATTTAATTATACTGATCAGTAGCAACTAATAATATTAGTAACAAACCAAAGACAAAAATATGGAAGAAGTTTTGAAGTGACAATGATTGATAAAATGTATAATACCTATTTACAGGAGAGAATGTACAAAACACATTACCTTCTTCTTGTCGTCTGCAAGTTTCTGCCTCTCTTGATCAGTTAGTACTTCACGCTTGTTTAGATCTCTGCTCCAAGAATCAAGCTTCCGCCTTTTCTCATCCAATTCACTACTCAATTTTTCTTGCTCATCCAAGATCCGTCGTACTTCATTACGTGCTCTACGCTGCATACTCCTTGTTTCTGACCACAAAATGAAACAATTATGTAGCGTTATCAACTAAAAAGTTATTGGTTTTCTTCTGCATTCATAATTGCAAAAAAATGTAACTCATTATAGCAAAAACATGGATTGTACATGCAAGAAGGAAAAAGCAGAAGCTATGAATCAAAAGTATATGAACCTTCTTCAAAAACATTGTGAAGCTTATCTTTCTCCTCAAGCATTCTACTCAAGGACATAGTCTTCACATTAAACTTAGACTGCATTTCGTCAAGGTTGTCATTTGTTATCTCGATTTCTTTCGCGAGGTTTGTCACAATATGATTTCTGCTTTCACATGCTTCTTGAACAATATCTGAAACTGTCCTCAATGTTCCTTTGCTGCGGAGGTATTCCCCTATTGGCCCTCCACAATTATAATCATCTTCCCGCGCGACCCATCCATAAATATTTGAGTCAGCTTCTAACTTGTTTGAGCTCCAGTCCTTTTTACCATGACGTGCAGTTTCAAAAGACTTCTCAAATTCAGTTGCATTTATGAAACCATTCCAGTCACTATTGAACACTACTACAGCTTGAGCAGCCATGTCACCGTCTTTCATAAATATATGGGAATCAGTTGGCCTGAATTTAGCAAATTCCTTCAACCAGTGTGTAGAATCAATCAATTTACCCTTTATGTTAACAATTATGCCAGTCCAGGGCCAAACATAATAAACACATTCTAACTGTGAAGGTTGACTAACAACTGGGGGTAAAGCTGGGTTCTGGATTAGCTCTCCTTCACTAGCTAGATCAATCTCCAAATACTTTGCTAGAGCAAGGTGGTTGGCCTTTTGTTTTGCACTTCTGTTAGCAGAACCCTTACCAACACCAGATGCATGTTGCAATAAATCCTTATATTTGTAGTCTTGTTTTTTCTTCCCAGCACAGTAAGGGCATCTAAGAGTTCCATTCAAGTTTTTAACCTTATATTTTCCAGCCCTTAACAGTTCATAAGGTTTCTCTGAGTAGTCATAAATCTCAGATTCACTTAGATCTGAATCTTCTTCGGAGCTGTAGTCCATAGAACTTCTACATAAAAATGCCAAAAATCAGTTCAGGAAAAAGGGCAGCATACAATTTGCTGGAGAAATTTTTCAGAAAGCATCAAAGCCAAAACTTGGATAAAAAAACTTGGGAAATTTTCATCAATAATTTCCACAAAAAAAAAATAGATAACATAAAAAACAATACTACTGAGGAACAAGCAAACAATGGTCTGCCTTGCCTTTGAACATGATCACATATGCATGAAACAACCGCAACCAAAGACTCCAAAAACTATCTATCCCTGTCTTTGTGTATTTTTTAAAACACTTGTTTCAAAAATATTTTTCAATACAAAAATTGAGGATAGAACCATCAACCATTTTTTATTTTCTTTTAATTGATAAGATGGAGGAGTGGGAGATGTAGGGGTGGTGTCAGGGAGTACAGTAAATCAAGTAATTTTTTCTTTCGAAAAACAAGTTCTAAAATTACTTTCATAAATAGCTTTTAAGATAAAAAGGTGAAAAGGAATTCAAAAACCTCCTTCCATTCTCAAAAGTGATAACCATACAAATCTGTGAGAAACTTCATACATTACAGCGATTGTGCTCTAATCATCCTATTTCATCTGAATATCAGGCGCGCAAGCTCTCATGTACAGCTTCACAAATCACAGTGTGGATTGCTGATTATCTAAGTTACTACCATTTTACTCAAAATATCACAAACCACAGTCACCAGAAAATTGGGAGTGCGATTATTTAAGGTTCTCTTACTACATGCAACAAAAAAAAATCGAAAACAACAAAACAAACACGACATTGAACAGATCATACATAGAATTTTATCATTTCGAGCACAGAAAAATCTCAATCGCACCATCAGTTCAGGAAAGAACAGGAAAATTAGTACAGAAAAATAAATCGAACTTACAGAAGGTGAAAGATGGACACAGTGAAAATGTAAGAGCAGTAGAGACTATGAAAGAAAGCTAATAGCCCTAGAGATAGAAATGATAAAATTAACTGGATGTGAGAAATGATCAGCTGTGTTGGCGCTGCATAGGTTTTATGAGGCCCTTCTTTTGTTATTGGTTTGAAGCCAACGATGTGTCAACGTGGAGACAAGGCTACTAATCGTACGGCAATAATTGGTTTGATATTGACTTATATTGGAGTGGAGTCAGTAAGTGTATACCCTGCTGTATGTGATTCCTGACGTTGGTATGGAGTATCCCAAGGTCAGTAAAAGTAGAATATCCCGTGACTATGTAATAGGTAATTGCTTCCTCCACCTCCTTAAATTTCTTCTCCCACCCCATCAAAAGCTTCTAGAAAAGGCCATTTGGGCTTATTTTGCAGGACACCAAACGAACTGGCCCAAGCCCGTGAGTGATTTATTTTTAATAATAAAAATAGAAAATAATGAATTTAATATTATGCGTTGTTGACTTGTTACTTTGTTACTGTCGATTTAAGCATTTTTATTTTTTTATTTTTTTATTTTTATTTCTAGCTTTGTTTATTTTTGTAATTGGTACACTATTTATATTGTTATATACTATACTTTTCTATTTTATATCACAAATAACAATTATTTTTTAATATATATTGATTAAAAATATTGGTTAAATATATTTCATCTTTAAATTAAGACAGAAAGTATTTAAGTTCAACACTTTTGTAAAGCATCTTTTTTAAACGACATTTTGTATGTTTTGTATGTTACAAATTAAGTCAGAAAGTGTTCGCTTCGAAAATATGTTTCGAATTTAGCAATTCGAAATACTCTTTTAAATCTGGTATTACATTATGGATTTTCCAATTAAATTCCAATTTAACTTTTCTTCCTAAAATTATTTGTTAGTTTTAAATATTTGATATTCTAAACTGTTTTTTCTCATTATTTAGTTTAACAATAAATAAATAAATATATATATTTATTAAGTATGTAATATTGATTAAATATGTTTATGTTTAATATAAAGAACTTAATTAGGTGTAGAAAGACAGAACCAGTGTCTTTTTTTCCACTCTATGTGATTTGATGTTTTACTAAACATAAACTATTCAAACATTAGGAATCTCACATTTCTAGATGGATTGACTCTTCTACAGTATAAGACCACAGTAAGATAATAGTAAAGTTTTGACTTTGTCATCATCTCCAAAAATAAATAGGAAGAGCCTTTTAAAGCAAACTAGTTCGTTTTTAATGCTCACAAGAACAAAAAAGAATAAATAGAGAATCTGGAACAGTTTCTTTCTCTCTTTTTCTTGCTTTTTCAAAGTGTTTCTTTCTTAGATCAATACATGTACTTTGGTTTTCTAAATATAAAACTTACATAAACATTATTAAATGTTTTTGACAGAAACTTCAATAAACATTAATGTTCCATGTAGCCAAGGATGTGAATACCTTAAACCTAAGATAAAGTTCACTAAAGTGTCTTTTATTGACCTAACACAACTATATAATGCTCCACATGAACAGTATCTCCAACCACATGCAATGCAGAAAATCATGTGTTTAATCACTAAACAAAGATGCCGTATGGTGCAGACAAGAAACATTGTTCAGAGATTCAATTCATTTCCTGATGATTGCTGAGACAAGTGCATCTGCCACAGTGAAAAAGAATGGCCAAGAAACAATGGCCATGGAATAGAAACTAGAGAAACACATTCAATGGTATATATGGAAACAAATGATTGATGTCTGACGTTTAGGGCTTCTCACCCAAAATGCAGAAGAAGCTGCATCCATAAACAGCAGCTACCAGGCATTTTCCTTTTCCTTTTCTACCTGCCACAGTTTCAACCACTCATGTCTTTTCTCCTTCTTTCCATTTCGATTCTCTAGTCAACTACACTCCCCCTATATAATATGTACCTCACACTCTTCCATCCTCACACTTCAATCTTTATACAAAACTAACACAATTCACGAGGGTATCTTTCTCTCCTTCCATCACTATTCTGCATTATTGTTCTTTTTTTGTCTTATCTGTCACTTTGTTTCTTCAGGTACTTACTTCTTAGAAAGAGAAAATGGATAGCGAGGAAGTCTCATCAGTACCTTCCACACCTGCAACACCAGGGGCCCCTCTTTTTGGTGGCAACCTCAGGTTTGAGAAACCTAATGTTTCAAGGAAATCGTCCTTTCTCAGAAGTTGCAAATGCTTTAGTACTGTTGAACAGTGGACCTTGGAAGATGGAGCCAAGCCTAGAGTTTCTTGCTCTTTACCATCCCCTCCCATCCCCCTAGCAAAAAAGGTATCAAAATTGCACTAAGCTAAGCTCTTTTTTATAGCAAAATGATTACTTGAAAGAAGGAATGAGGACCCATTTTTCCTTATGTATGTTAATTGATGTTACTGAGTTGATTGCAAATTAAACCAGGTTGGAGCTGAGTTTATTGGCACGTTCATTCTCATGTTTGCTGCTATTGGCACTGCTATTGTGAACCAAAAGACTCATGGCTCGGAGACTCTGATTGGATGTGCTGCAGCAAATGGACTTGCTGTCATGATCATCATTTTCTCCACTGGTCATATTTCTGGAGCTCATCTCAACCCCGCTGTCACCATTTCCTTCGCTGCATTGAAGCACTTTCCGTGGAAGAATGTAACTAAAAATTAAGCCTTATAACAAAGTTTTTTGTTTATCTTTTTTCTTGGTCTGATGTATACTTCTTTCTGTATGAAATAATTGCAGGTGCCAGTGTACATTGGTACACAAGTTTTAGCATCAGTAAGTGCTGCATTTGCTCTGAAGGTGGTTTTTCATCCCTTCATGAGCGGTGGAGTGACGGTCCCTTCAGTAGGATATGGGCAAGCTTTCGCCACAGAGTTCATTGTCAGCTTTATTCTGATGTTTGTTGTCACTGCAGTGGCCACCGATACAAGAGCTGTAAGTATCTTATTCTATTAACCACTTAGTCTGATAAGTAACTAAACCGAATCAGTCGAAGAAGTATATGAAAACGATGTTTTGAGATCGACAAACGTTAATTAATTACGTGCAATGGAACAGATTAGCGGATAAGTGATAAACTCCCTAACAAGATTTTGTCTGTTTCTCTATTTTTATACGATTTTGTGTGTTTAATATTTCTGTCAGATCTGAGGATTGGTTTTATTTAGTATTTATCAATGCATGTTTCGATCTTTAGAAAGGAGACAAGTCAATGAAAATATAGTATGATATTATGACACTAGTTTGAGCCTTGTCTCCCTTAGCTAGATCCATGAAGCTCATGATACTCGTGCATGTACCATAAAACAAAAACATATATAAAACTGAAGTACATCTCGATGTTGTCACAGTAGCAACATATATATATACATACTTATGGCAAACGTTGTGCCAATGCTGTAAATAGAAATAGAGCCAAACTCCAAGGAGAGTTTTTTATGGCAAATTCCGTTTTTCCATCAAAAACCAAATTTTAAAAAGACTATGCTCGCCACATATAGAACAAAAAAAGAGATATTAATAGAAAATAAATATACGAGCAGCAGTTTTTGTTCGTTTTATACCTATACACTGCATCAGTACATCCATTTTAAAGTGAGATATACTGTGTTTAACAAAGCTAGTGTAACACACACACACACACACTATATATATATATATATATATATATATATATATATATATATATATGAGTAGATATAACTGATATATAGTTATTATGCAGGTGGGAGAGCTTGCAGGAATCGCAGTGGGAGCCACGGTGATGCTCAACATACTTATTGCAGGGTATAAGTCCCAACTTATTTTCAAACAAACACATTACTACTACAGTATTACTTAACAATTATTGGTGGTTTTCTGCATAAAAGAAGAAAATAAAAATCATATATAGTAAGAAGCACATGGGTCACTAGGAACACCAATAATATATTAGTAAGAAGCATATTTTGTATATATATATATATACAAAATGTTTAATGGTTTTATTATTCTTGGCATAATCCAATCTTTTGAAAAGGGGAGGGCTTTAGCAAGAGCACAAGTTGGGGTTGTGAAATGGTTGAAGTAAAATAGAATCTGTTCGGTATTGGAAAGTGTTTGATTTTGTTAAAACGAGAATGAGAAGAGAATAAAAGATGTGTAGTTTTTGAAAAGATGGTCCCCTTTGAATTGAATTAGAGAAGGTAAGTAGAGATAAGAAAGAATGGAATAGTGTGCGTGAGTGTGAAAAAAGAGGGTGAAAAATATTCGTTGATTTGGTTAATTAATATTATTCATGTATAATTATGGTGACTAATTAAAGGCCAGCAACTGGAAGTTCAATGAACCCTGTTAGAACATTGGGTCCAGCCATTGCTGCAAACAACTACAAGGGCATATGGGTGTATCTCATTGCTCCCATATTTGGAACTCTGTGTGGGGCAGGTGCCTACACTGTGGTCAAGCTGCCCGAGGAAGAGGCAACAAAAACCACCTCCTAATTCACCTTCTGCCATTCTTGGGAGCTTCAGAAGTTCATGTACCCATGAAAATATTATAGATATTCCATGGAAGCATGTAGAATTCACCACTGTTTGGTGCATGCACGTATGTTAGATTAGATAGATATATATATACACATGGGTCTCTGTTCATGTATGCATCAACGTGTTCTGTAATTTTGGAATTGCAATTACACATCAAGCAGGCTTCTTCAATGTAGCTATTTTCATGTTATAAATCTCTGTTTCTGCCTCTCAGGCAGCTATCTTAGCCATTTTCTCTTCCTAACTGTCTTTCTGGCACCGACCAGGATACGAAAATAGATGAATCTGATACTCATCTTCATGCAACATAAATATAAAAAGTATCAGGAGAACATAAAAACATAGTCTGTAACATCTAACAGCAAACCAAAAAGAATAGAAGGATTTGAACGAAGGTGTGAACAGTAAATTTGAGGGTGCAAAACGTGAAAAAAAAAAAAAAACTTCCAAACTTGCAAACACAGATGCATCCAGGACCAGTCGCCGCTGCACCTCTCCATGGCTGCCAGAGACGCCGCCGGCGACTCCATGGCAGCAAACCAAAAAGAATAAAGGGATGTAAACGAAGGTGTGAACAGTAAATTTGAGGGTGCAAAAAGGTGCAAATAATAATAAAAATAAACTTCTGAAGTTTCTCCTTCTTCACGTGCAAACACAGATGCATCCAGGACCAGTCGCCGCTGCACCTCTCCATGGCCGCCGGCGATTCCAATCGTGATCGGAAACCACGCACCCGGCGCAGCAGCGCTTCTTCCATCCATTTCGTTCGAAACGCAATCCCTCCAGATCTCCATCCCAGCCACCGACGCGCCTTCTGCTACGACGCCGCCGGCCACCATTGAAGCCATTTTGGCGACTCCAACCCCATCACTCTTCCCTTCCTCAACTTGTGACATTCCCATACCTCCGCTCCCGTTCGCGCGACCGCCACGCCAGGCCTTCGTGGGCGGCGAAAGAGCCATCATAACCCTCGCAACTGGAGCCATCTTCGGTGTCTTCTTCAGCCGTGTCATCGTCAGAAACTGCCGTCAGCGGAGGCGTTATCGTTAGTGGTGAAACAGTTTAACTTATTAAACTAAAATTTTAAAATATTTTCAACATTCAGTTAATTAATATCACTACAAAATATTGTCAGGATTAGTAAATTTTCTTTTTCATTTTGCCAAACATGTCTTTAAATATATGAATTTGGGTTGACCTACAAATTTTCGAAACAAAAATTATAAATTGACTATACCATCTAACCAAAATAAATCATTTTAAACAATACCATAAACATATCTTAATTACTAATAACTACTATCATCAGTTGATATTTCTACAGCAATTATAATAAATATATATATTTTTTATCTTATCTCAACAAAATAATTATAATTTCTTGAGAAAAACAATGATTAATATAATATATGCTAATTTCATTTATATACTTCAGAAAGAAATTGGTAATTGTGAGCGTTAATTATGTAATTTTTAATTCATCCTTTTTAATAATTATGTTATATAATGTAAATATTTAATTATGGAATGTCCTTTATGAGATATCTAAGTTTCTAACTATAATTTGAATCACATACATAAAGTATCGCGTGAAAAAAATATCAATATATTTTATTCGGTCAAATTTTTTAATTAATATAATATCTTTAAATATTCTCTCATATATTTTAATCATATTTATATCTTATAATTTTGATCTTAATTTTATCAATTTAAAATATAAAATTTATTTTTCCATTACATATTACCAAAATGTGATTTCCCTTATAGCGATTTGGATGCTCACTTAACAATAGAAACATATTAAGTAGTGATTTGATATGTTTGAATATATACTGTCGTATCATTAAATACAATTTTACAAATTTTATATGAATATTGGGTGGTAAAAGATAGTTTATAATAATAATAATAATAATATTATACGATATCCTATGTATAGTATACATAGGAACATCACATAAATATTCTAATATATTTTTTTAAAACTATCTTTCTGTGTTTTCATACATTATATTAAAGAATGATGTATTTATTTATTTATTTATTTGCATCCTTAAAATTAAAATAATTATATTATTAATTTCATCCTTAAAATGATATCTTTTAAAATGTAATGATTTTTATTTAACTGTTTTTTAATCTTAATCATTTTTTTTTAAATTAAAAAAAAATTGTCATTTTAATACGTTTCATATTAATCATAGTTTGTTATTCTCGTGAAAAGAAAAAAAAAATTATGATAAATTATTGCATTTAAAAATATAAATGGTTTATCCTATGATAAGATAGTTTAAATGAATATATAAGTTACAAAAATATAACTCTGAAGCATAAATATATTTTGACTGATATAATTGATCCTCAGTAAATCAGATATTTGTTTTAATACGTCTAATTTATTACTTAAAATCAGAGAAATTTTTAATTATAATTTCTGTGACATCAAGGTGATTTATCATACTCTATGTTATTAGAATATTCATATTAAAGTATTTTCCACTGAAAATTAACATATAACTAGTCAAACGTAATGTCAAAATCCACCTCAATTTCATTATATAAACCTTAAATAATGTAGGCACAAATTTTACAAAGTTTAACACAAAAACTTCTTTAATCCATCGCAAAAATTTAAATACTTTACGAATGCATAATTAAAAATAATATTTATCCACAAACTAATAAACTCGTTCAAACCAGCTCAATTTAAAGCAAATTATGAAAAATACCGTCGAAAAAAAGTAGAAGAAAAGAAAAGGATGATTGAAATTCATAATTTGCAGAAAGATTCTTTTATCATTAAAGTGAAGATAATTTGTTTTAAAGAATTATATAGAAATTCTTCTAAGTTTACATGTTCTTGTGAGCAATTGATAACAATTCATATTTTTACTTATTAAAATTAAATTCAGAAATAAAGGTGAAGAAGATGGATGGGAAGATGTACAGAGTTTAAAAATTTTCTAAAAATTATATTCTTAAGAAAATGCAACGTTCATAATGCAACGTTCATTTTGAATATTATATTATATTATTTTGGACCGTTGGTTTTAAGACGTTGATAACAACGTTCGTAATACAACGTTTAGATTTTGCAACGGTCGTTTTTTTCATGTTTATAAATATAACATCGTTTCGTTCTAAGTGCAACACAAAACACAACGTTTAGATTTCTATCTTATTTTCAATCTCTCAACACTTCTTTCAACGTTTAGAAGATCCTGATATAGTGACAGTAGAACCAATTGCTGGTGAAGAAGAAACTGGTGTCGAGCTAAATGAAGAAAACGCAGAGAAGGTTAGTTAATATTAATGCCATATTATTTAATATGTCATTGTATCAAATATCTGCTACAGTCTATGCTTTTGTCTGCATTTTCCTGTGTGCTGTTTCAATGGGGACCAAATTTACTTGTGTCAACTGCTCTCTGAATTTGACTTTAATTTTTAAGTATTTTCACTCTTAACAACGGGTATTTTGTTTAGGAAATTGTTGTAAAAATCAATAAATCTATTCTTTTATTAGAAAAATCTATAATTGGATAAGAGACCTTAGTTTTTTCCAGTATTTTATATATTTTGGAATGCATGTTGAACAGATATATTTATTTATAAAGGATATATTACTAATAATTTAATATTTATTTAATCAATTGACCTTTTTATCTTTAAAAACTAAAAGCAACAGTTAATTTTGAACTTATAAATCAATACAACTAACCAAGAACAATCAACACTTTTGAGCATTATAAGATCAAATACTTTTTAAAATCATTTTTAACTAATTAACATTTAAATGGTTGTAAATCTTATTTTTCTTATTTTATAAACTTGTTATTTTTTATTATTTTCTTATATAGAAAATGGTAATTTGAGGGTTTGGAAAAAGAACGACAGAATGATGATAATTGGTTAGTTTTAAAATAGAGGGAAGGGAACAATTGCGAATTGGAACAACTTTTCTTTTCTTAACATATCTACAGTTTGTATACAGTTTGAATGTTCTTTCAATATTATTAGGATTTTATAAATTTACAAATTTACTTTTTTTATGTCAGTGTTTTTCACTTTCAATATCCTATTTCAAAACACTATTTGCCATATGGGATGAAAAAACATGATTGAAGGACGTAATTTCCGAAATTTTGAATCGTAGAATGTAAAAAACAATAAGTTTCACAGAATTGAACTCTTGACATGTTTGGGTGGATTGCCCTGAAATAATACGGGTAGTTAAACATCAATTTTGTGGTGAGATATTTGGAAGCCCAAGTTGAATTAGAAAAAAAAGTAACCTGAGTGAAAAAAGTAGATCAAACCATGGAGTTTATGGAGCAGCAACATAGTGTGCAAGTTGGTTGGCCTTCTTCAGGTGCCACCACAAGTTGGATAGATTAGTACATCCTCCTAATCCCAAACTTGTGCTTGCGGGAACCAAATGGAGGTCGCCAAAACAATGCTCGTGAACTTGAGAGAAAAGTTCACCAAAAAATAAAAAATCCTCTAGAGAAGTTTATTTATTTAGCCCAAAGGCCAATTTTTTTTTTTGTGTTGTAAAGGAAGAACTTTTCGGGAAATTTCCAAATGAACATTCAATTTTTTATTTTATTATGTTCAATTTTATATATTTCTTTATCCGTAGAGTACATTGAATGTTTATGTAAGTGATTTAATGTATGACAACTTTCATCACCTTCTTTTTCAGGCTTTATTGAAAGGTGCATATGGATGATGGTTTGGAACTAAGATTACCAATCAAAATGTTCGACATTACCTCAATCAAATAACAACTCCAAAAATCACAAAAGTGAACAAAGTAACTTTGCCTCTCATAAACAAAGTCCCATAATTTAAGGAACGAAAAGAAAAAACACGCCCAAACCCAAAGCTACAACAATCAAATCAATAATATTTAGACTTTTTACAAACAAGTAGGAAAAAAGACACAAAACAAACTAATATATGCAAGCGACATACCACATCTACATCAAGATCATCGACATTAAACCAAGTCTTTCAATTTCATTGATTTTGAATTTTGGAAAAGGTTCACCAACTTTATACCCAAAGGAACCTCCTAACCCTAATTTTGAAAAGGACTAATTGTTGGCTAACTATAAAAGAATGATGGTGGGTCGACGAACCATCTGTTTCAACAACTTTAGGTTCATCTCTAAAGGATCTACAATTTGTAACCACCGAAATTGAGTTCCAAAAAGACGCCTCTCATGTTAGCAATATAAGAGGTATCCATCCAAGCACAACAACGCCACTATAAAATATGACAAATTTATAACAATATAAATTCATTGCTCGAAAACAACAAAGAAAACACAAGTCTGTCAAACTGTACTTACACTACTTTTAGGTGGTTCCATTTCGTTTTCAACTCAAGTAATGACGTCAATTAAATATTAACCTAGGTGGTTCCATTTCGTTTTCAACTCAAGTAATGACGTCAATTAAATATTAACCTACACAATACCAGTTTTAAAAAGGGCCAAATAATTATTAAACCACCTACATAGAAAGTGACCAGCATAGAGTGCGAATACAAAACCACCTACTTTACCTATTGTCAATTCTCTATTTCCATACATAAACTATCATTAGTAAATGTATCATCACCACGAATTCATTTTTCTATTTCTCCTAACAGATTATTAATAAACAATCAACCACATTTTGTATTACTAATTATCAAAGGCCTCCTCTATCAAAGGCTCACTTAGCAATCACTAATAAACTTACTATTACTCAAACTCCTTCCAAAACGCAAGTAAAAAGACCATGGCGAAATGAATAAAGGAAAAAACATGACAGTGTGAACTAAAAGCCTCCTTACAAATCACCAAAAAACGAAAGTGAATAAAGGGCATACAAAATAGCTTTCGATTAAAGACGAAAATCACGCTGCACAGCAGGAACAACTGCGAACCCAACCCACAAAGGAACAATGGCAATAGCCAAAAAAAGTCTCCTTTCTAGAAAAGACGCCAAAGATGGCCACAAGCGAAACTTCCTCCCAGGACTTCTTCAATGGTGGACGGAGACAAAAAACTTCAATGGCGGACTTCAATAGCTGCACACTAGACTTCATAGGTGAACAAAGGCAATTTCAGTGGCGTGGCCATAGTTGAGAATGGTGGAGCGATAGTTTGGGAGCGAGAGTTTAGGATGAAAATCCTAGAGAGAAAGAGTTTCGTAAGAAAGAAGGGGCACAAACAAGTTTGGTTTCAGCAAAACTCCTTTCCAAACATAATGTTATATATCATTGAAATATCTTAAAACTTAGGACAATGATATTTTAACACCATTTTTTGACACTATTTTGACACTGCACACGTGTCAAGATGTGATTGAACGGTTTCAAATTAAAAAAGTTTGACACGTGTGCAGGGATATATTTGGAAGAGAAAAACCAAAGTTTGTTTTTTAATTCGAAATCGTCCAACCACGTTTTGACACGTGTGCAGTGTCAAAATGGTGTAAAAAAAATGGTGTTAAAATTTTATTTTCCTAAAACTTATTCGAAATCTATAATATGTGAATGAAAAGTAATAATTTCTTTTTTTTCTTAAAATATTACAAAAATTCATTTTTTTACGATGATTTTAATTTTATTTTGTGTTAAGTAAATATAAAAATATATTACCTTATCATTATTTGATGTAAATTAATATGAAAAAATAAAATAATATATGGGTTTCTATTGCATGTTATAAGATATTATATTAATTTGTATAAAGTATTAAATTTTATTTTTTAGGTTTCTATTGCATGTTATAAATATCAATATAATGATTAATATACGGGTTTAAAAAATTTAAGCAAAATAAAATAAAATAGTTAGTTTTATTAGTATGTAATTATATTATAATGCATGAAATGCTCCATACACGTCTTATCCAAGGAAGGAAAGGATTGAGATCTATCTAAAATTCTGGATTATAAAGCAAGCAACCTAATTTTTATTTTATTTTTTTTCTCTCTCTGTTGGTAGAAAAACACAACAATAGAAAGAAAATAAATCAAAAAGAAAGAGAAAGCGAGCATTTGCAAGTCGTCTGTTCGTGGGAGCAGACGACCCGTCTTCATCGCCAAACAACCTCAAATCGCATCAACGTTCGCTGTTATTCCATCAAAAAATAAAACAACGTTTGATTTTTGATCTTTCTTTAGTTTCTGATCTATGGAGGTTCCGAGTTCCTGGGATGCCCTTCGCAAGCAGGTTCTTAATTTTCTATTTTTGTGCTTTCTTTTTCAGATTATGCATCTGCGTATGTTGGAAATGATGCAACTAAAATGGGCATGCATAATTCGAGTGCTCCAAGTTTCCATCTTTTCTTTATGGGGTTTCTTCATTTTGTCGGTGATGGGGAATTCATGGGATTGGGGTTCTACCCTTTTTCTTCTATCTGTGCTTTAAATATGGTTTGATTTGTTGAGTTGCAGGTTTACGGCAGTGTATTGATGGGTTCAATTATAGAATTCTGCCTTTAGATTTAGGTTCATTTTATATATTAGGAATACATCTGATTTGTTTAAGAAATAAGGTTTTCCTATTCTGATCTACGTCATATTGAGTTTGAATTAGGAGAAGATCTTTCGAAGGTGCCAAATCAGGATTGCTGTAACTTATAACAATTTTTTCTCTGATGGTATAGGGATATTAATGTGCTGTTGAAATACAGGAGCACAACTGTGTAAACTGTTTAGAAAATATGAAGTGATGTTGAGTGACTAAGATCGTATTTGATTTACCATCATACATCAATTTTTGCACTTTCCAATGAGTAATACAATTTTCAATGTTATTCCCCTCAGGTTTTTCGAAATCAAATATATCTTAATTGATTCCAATGCCAAACCAAACAGACTCTGATATTAAGATTCAATTAAATTCGTGTGAAGCTAATTTTTGAATTGTAAATCATAATAATTATCAAATCATAATATTCTTCAAAGACGATGAAAAATAACTATAAATATATCATATAGATTATTCAGTGTTCAATGTAATAATTTAAAATTAGATAAAATCATAAAACGGTTTGTAAAACAAAACTATTAGTGAGTCCGTGAAGCCTCCCTCTACACTGGAAGAGTGGAAATGAAGAAATGTAACAATCAATTAAAGTTCATGCATTGAACAAGTAAGTGAGAAAGAAAGTAGCCGTATAATTAAATAGAACAGTTTAGAAATGTGTCTTCAATTATTTTCATTTATCACTCTAAGCTTATATGACTTTTCAATTATTAGCGAATGGCAATGAATTGTGGAACGTGTGATTCATATCGATTGTATGAAAGTGTATCAATCCAATCATTTATCGTAAGATTCATAGACATTTGAAATTTATCTTTTGATACAAATTGTAGCTAACTGAATCACATCAAATGGTATGATTCAAGTTGTACAATTCTAACTTTTGTTTTCATGTAGTGACGGTTAAAATCGGTATATTTTTAGATATGCTTTTTTGTTTTTGCCTTTTCTTGGAGTTCTTATGAAAAGCTTATGCAATAGATAAATTGTATTTGTATAAATAGAGATGGAACGATAGAAAGCGTGAGATAAGGTGGTTGATGTAATTTATAGAGAGAAAAAAAGTAGTGTTACGTGATATAAATGTACATAATATTATGGAATTTTAGTTGTCAGTCCTTACGACTACAAGCTTGCAATTCCTGTACATTTTGAAATATGTATATTAAATCTTTTGGGACATTCTTCAACATGAAAGTTTGGATTTTAGTTGACCTATTTTGTTTGCTGGTTTAAGTGTTGTTCAATGTGTTTACAACTTGTTTCTTTTCCTTAATCATAATAACATAATCATCATAGTAATGATAATAATAATGAAAAATAAGTGAAATTTTATACTTTTGGTTTCGACTTCCTTTGTAGTTACCTAGTTTATAAATATTTTAGTTTTCTTAGGAAAATGATTTATAGTTTTTCCTCCAAATCTCTTTCAGGCGAGAAAACTTGAAGCTCAGTTAGATGAGCAGATGAATTCTTATCGTAAATTGGTTTCTGCGAATGTTTCTTCAAAAGCTGATGCCTCAGAGAGTGATCTAGAGTCTTGGATTGAGCGATTACTAAAACAACTTCAACAAGTAAATGCACAGATGCAAGCTTGGGTGTCAGCTGGTGGTTCAGAAATGGTTTCTCACACTTTGACTAGACACCAAGAAATTCTTCAAGATCTCACCCAGGTATTGTACAGTTGAAGCTTGTGTCGTCCTGCATCATTTCGTGTGAACCTACGCAGTTATGGAGCTTTTATTATTTTGAATTGCTTTCTGCATGTAAATAGGGATATTGACATTTCACGTATACCCCTGAGACCAATGCTTCATTCTCACAAGTGAGGATTTTAACTCGAATACGTTCAACTTTTTCACTTCCACTAATGGCAAGTAAATGTTGAAGAAACTTTCCCAATTTAATTTATAAGTTTTTCTTTACAAGGAATTCTTCTTTCATTTCCATAAGATATGACAAACTGCTGGTAACTGTCACCGGCATTATATCCTGATGATAGTAGCATAAACTTGTGATTTGTGATTAAATCGTAGACATTTAATATTTATTTTATCTACTGTTATTCAACGCTACTATGATCCCTCTCCCTGTGTTGTATCCCAATTTCTTTGTCAGCGTCTTTGATGGTTTTGCATTAACTGATACTTGATACTAACTTTCTAATTGTCACTATATATTATTTCCATAATTTGCTCTTAGATCTTCAACATAAGTTTTACCTTGTAATGTATTTTTTTTTTGTTTTTTTATCAATTACTTAATGTCTTCAAACCTTTAAACTTTTTGCACTAAGCTGGATGCAATTGAACTGCAGGAATTTTATCGTCTTCGTTCAAGTCTTCTAGCTAAGCAAGAACATGCTTCACTGCTGGAAGATTTTAAAGAATTTGATCGGACAAGATTAGACTTGGAACAAGGTGTAGACACTGAACAGCATGCACTCCTAAAAGAGCGTGCATCTATCAGCCGAAGTACAGGACATGTTAGTGATACAAAAACACTTAGTTTCACATTTCTGATTTAAAATGCTGTTTTGTTTCTTCTCAATCCAGATATTGTTAGCATATGTTATACTTATATTATATATGAACCCTTTTTTCCGACAATGCATCTGACTTGTATATTGTATAGTTTTTCTTTAGCTGGGGCATTGTTAAACATATCAGGTTTTGCTTTAGCCTGTCAGGCTTTAGGAAACTTTATAACCAACCCCTATATATTCTATTAAAGTCGACACTATTTTTCTTAGTGTACTCTGTCTCTTCGACCAACACAACTTTTCCTTTCTCATGAATTTCATATTTTGTCATTTATTTTTCTCAATTTTTATTGCTCATTTATGTGGTTGTTAATGCCAGAATTTACATATGTGTAATGTAAATTTTCTTACAGCTAAATTGATTTAGTTGGTTCGAGTTTAAAGGGTTTAGATAGGAATAATCTGTTTTGAAATTATTTTTCTTTGAGCGATCAATATTCATCAATACTTAAATGTTAGAAAACAAGTTAGTCTTTTATGGACTTATTGGAATTTCGTATGTAAGAAATGCTAAGCAACACGCCATGTACTAGGGATACAGCAACTGCAAAGATCTGCTTTTCCGAGAAGCCTTTGATTTTTTCCTTAAATTTGTATCTAATGTCCAATTGCACTAGTCTTATTTTGAACTGTTCTGCCTATTTTTGGGCTGCAGATGGACAACGTTATTTCACAAGCACAAGCAACACTAGGAGCACTTGTCTTCCAACGTTCAACATTTGGCGGTATCAATTCGAAGCTTGGCAACGTTAGCAGTCGCCTCCCAACGGTATGATTCTCATCATCATGGATTTTGGTGTTTAAATCATTTCCTGTTGGCCGTATACATCTTCCATGTCTTGTGAGATTGTATAAGTAGTGCAAGAAAAGGGACACTGAATAAGGTTTCATGTTTCGTTAGTGTTTGAAAGCATCTTTTGATTCTGAAATTTTCATCTGCCATGCGTGAATGTTGTTGGTTATTCTGGTGTTTGATGTAGCAGTTTTTAATAATGTTTCAGGTAAATAATATACTTTCGGCAATAAAGAGGAAAAAGTCAATGGATACCATCATACTTTCCCTTGTTGCAGCCGTATGCACATTTCTCATTTTCATCTACTGGCTATCCAAGTGAAGCTGCTGCTTTTGTTGGATGCTCCACTTTTGTAAACTCATGTATGTTCTTTTGACTGTTGAGCTTAGTACCTCGTCCATGCTGAAACACATTTTTCAGCTAGTCTATTTTTTATTCCATTGTTCATCCATGTACCACAAAAGCAATGCTGAGAAAAGTAAAGATCAGAAATTTCCTAGTGTTCTATTTCTTGGTTCCCATTTCATAAATCATAGCATGTACTGAAGAACTGTTTTACATATTAATTTGTTGAGACAGTTTTTGTAAATAAAGATGAAACATCATTATTTTATCTGCATTAATCTAATGGTCGTGTATGGAATGAAAAGGAAAGACGATGTCAATATTGTTTTGACAGAATTGATGTCTTGTTCTAAAACCAACAATGAATAGGCAGAGAGAAATTGAATATTTACTTTTAGAATGTATCAAAAGTAGACTAAATGTTTGAAGTAATCCTTGAAATTGTATCCTGTTGTCATAAAAGTCACTGGAACTAAAGAAAATTAAAATACCTGAAATTTTTATGGTTACATTAAATTCCTTTTTTAATTTTGGTCCTTAATTATGTTAGTATCATCCCTTAAATTTTTGTACTATGAACAATTAATATTAGGGAAAAATAATGCATGGATTTTTTTTCTAATTTTAAAATTAAACATTCTTCTTATGTTTTTCTGTAATGACAGTCACATTTGTTAAAATTGTTAGTTAGATATTAACTTATTGTGTATTAATAATAAATGACATTCACATCTTTTATATTTTTTTCAAAAAAGTGACATTCTTTTCCATTATTTTATTTAAAAATATTACATGGGCAAACATTTAAATAAAAAAAACGAAAATTGAAGATTTTTTTTATAATAAAAAAATTTAGAAAATATATTTCTATAAATAAAATTAGTGAAATGGTTCTTTATTTAAAGTTTATAGATACATGAATATTATTTTATAAAAATCATAAAGGTAATATATATATATATATATATATATATATATATATATATAAATTAGAGATATATGAATATTTTTTAGTACGATACGAGACCAATTAATTTCCCTTCAATTCTAGGAATTTAAATGAAATCTTCATAAATTTCAAGGACATGTTTTCCTGGCTAGTATTAGAGACTAACATTTTCATACACTAAATTGATCATTTATTCTTTAATTAAACATGTAAGAAATTGATTTCCTGGAATTTTTTCTTCTTCTAAAAGGCCTTCCCAGAATCAGTTTCCAGAAGGAGTTTTTTATAAGTAACCCAAAACCAATAAAAAAAGAAGGTGCAAAGAAGAAAAAAGAGGGTGCAAATAAAGTAAATAAGTGTAAAAGAAAGTGGCCATCAAACACTGCATTGGAATCTTCCCTATCTTTCATTCTATTGGGCATATACCTAAATACAATTTAGTCACAATCAACAAGATTCAAGGGTGGTAGCTGCACAACTCAAAGAGGTAAGAATCTCTTAATTACTTGTGTTAAAAGTAAAAGTAAAACATACTCTGAATTTAAGTATCAGTCTAAGTCTTACGTTGAATAGAAGTGAGAAAGTAAAACAATATATAAAGACAAGAGACTCGTTAATTCATTACTTTAAGATTTTAGATAAAGAATAATGTCAAATCTTTAAATTTGGTGTTTTTGTCTCCTCGGTGAATATATATATTGGACTATTGGATACGTACGATAGGAATAACATTTGAAACAAAAAAAAGCTATATTTAAAAAAAAAAAAAAAGGACTTAACTGAAGTGGCAGAATTGAGTTTGAAACTGAAACAGGATTGAAGCTACAATGGCTCTACTTTTGGCCTAACTTTCTCCACTCAGTATAAAGATCTTAGCATGTTAGTAGCAATATGACTGCATATGAGTGACAGACACGTGTGTTAGATATCTCTTGTGTCATATTCAGATTAACAGTTGATGAAAGCACATGGTGATGTGATCTGCATGGTAGTGGAAATAAGTGGTCATTTTTGAGTTATCGTTAGAGGTTCTGGTGTTGCCATGATGGGTTGGTAATGGACAAAGTCTTGAATCAGTTACTTTTACAACATTGATGCATGCTGAATGAACAAGCATGAAGATCTTGTAAAGGGATTTTCAGTCAAATTCGGCCCAGCAAACGCTATAGTACAAAAGCAGAAAACTTTAACAGCAACTCTACACTTATCCTATTTCACCTTTATCTCCAACCATATCAATGCATATTTTCATGTTCCCTTGACTTCTATCAACACCTATGAATTTCGCCAACATCATCCATCATCTAATTATTCTTTCACACTAATCACTCTTTCTTCTTAGCATAACGTGTTATTTTGTAAGTAGACTAAATCACATTAACACTTTTCTTATGTTTTCTTATTAACATTAAACATACTGTTAGGTCTATCGAAGAGACGGAGGTTATACAAACATCAATAATAATATCTAAGTTCAACCGTATAAGAAATTGACATAACTCTCTATCCAAAACCTTAAAGTAATAGATTAATAGATTTTTCACCTTCATTTCTATTCAATATAGGACTTGGACTCACTCTTACACTCCTAACACACTATCGAAAGTTTTTCTAACAACTAAAATATAGATCAATTGGCTTCTTATATTAAGATTGAAAAAGAAATCATTATGCAGTATAATGAGAAAATGAACCCATAATCCGTGAATAAGCATTGAGAATTAACGTGTATGTTCCATAATCAATGCTCCACCAGACAAAGTTATTCACTTTTCTTGGCAACTCAACTCACTTACTGTGAAAAATTACTTTTTGTACTTTTTCTTCTCTCCATTTTTAAGAGCTTTTTCTTTCTATTTTTGTAAAGTTCATTGTAGCCAAACAAATGTTCTATTTCTCATGTCTACCTCTCAGCTTCATAGTAACATACGAATTATTAATATATAAATAGATACAAATCTCATCGTAAAAATAATAGAATTGAATTAAATTTGAAATTTATTTTTAAACCGTAATTAAAATAATGATAGTGGGAGAAATAAGGAAAAAAATATGAAGAGATTGTACTATAAAGTGTATTAATCAGTTGAACATCTGGCTATAGGCCACATGTCATATTCTCGAAGGCTATCTGCAACACGACAGTTGACCAAAAACAAAGAAGAACACGACAAAATAGGAAAGGCAACCCTCAGTTTCCAAAGAGATTTCTCCTTGCAAAGAATCTACTAATTAAAACCCTCTCTCAACAATATCCTACCAAACTAACCACACCACACAAGTACAATTAATTTAAGAACTCATCTACAAGAGTAAGAAAACAAAACTGAAGAAATTTGAGTTCAAGTTGTACTAAAATCTAAGTTTTTACAGACACTAAGATGAAAACAGTGGTTAAAAAAATTTGTCCTTTTTCTTGAAAGATTGTGTTTAACCTCTGCATGAATTTGCTGTGTGATGCAGACACAGGAGATATCCTTTTCTTGTCACCATCCTTTCTTGTCAAGCATTTGATTCCAAGCCAACGTGAGCACAAGCAAAAGAGTTAAACCATCTCAAAAGTTATTACTTATCCATCAGATGTCAGAGAATTCTTTGCTAGGTATCACAGCATGTGTTTCTGCAAGCCAACCGTGCGGCCTCAGTTGCTTGTGTACAACACTTTGTGTTGGTTGTTGTCACAATCACCATAAAATGAGGTTGCAAGCAAAAAGGCTCCAACCCTCGAGAAAGTGAAAGCTTGCAAGAGCTTCAAGGGGGACCAAGAGGGACCTCTTTTTTATAGCATTGCAGCATTGGCATTGGATACATCATTATCAGTTTTCTTTGGTGCTTAAAGAAGATTAATTAGAAATTAATCATTGCCTCATTCATGCCAAGCTTCTTATCAACATCTGCTACAAGACAAAACCTGTAACAGTCTGTAGTTTTAGCATCATACAAACTTACCTAACATCATTTTCAACTGTTACCTAAGGTGCCTGGCTGGCTAATTAATAACACACTCGTGAACAAATTGCAGTTCCACCACTTGAAATGTTAGGTACAAACAAAGTCTCGTATCAGAAAAAATAAGAGATGGACATAAGATACTTTCATTGGAAAGAGACCTCTTGGAGTAATATCAAAAGCAAAATTCTGAAGACTTGACTCAAAGTGGACAGTATCTTATCAGTGTGGAGGTCTATGTCAAATGTTTAATAATTTTATCTTTGATTAATTTATGTCAGAATCCTTTCCAAAAACCTGTTTCCTTTATTCACAAAGATTAAATCTGAAACCTGGTTTAAGGAATAGAAGTTCAGTTTTTTATCATTGAACTAAAAGTCTAATTACCTTATATCATGTTACTGACAGCAAAAACTAATATCAGATAAATTTATAGATAGAGAAATGAATAAATAAATATAAACTTCTGGCAGTAGGGCATTATAATACTACACTATAGATGTGATGATTTTAATAATATATACTATTAAGACACTAAAAAGTTGTTTGAAAAGAGAAAGAGAGAGAAGATATGGAGTCTGAGTGTGGTCTGGAAAATAGAGTGACACGTTTTATGTGACAGAAGAAGCAAAATGGTATATGATAAAGAGCATAAATGGTAGATGCAGGCAAAACATAATAGGAGGGAAAGTTGGATTGGTTGCTTTGTATATGGCAATTTTTCGTGTCACGTTTTACTAGTCGAAGAAAGGAAACTGCCATCTGAAATTCCCAGAATAGGCTTCAATTATTAAGTGCTTAAACGAAGCATTAACTAAAACACAAACGAGAAATGACACATACCCAACTATGAAAAGCCAGTTTCTTCAGATAAACTGCTAGGGACCATAGTTTATGATGTCTTATCAACTGTAACATCTCTGTAAGTAAAAGCTACCTACATATATATCAACGTGAGATTTCTGTAAGTAAAAAGCTACGTCATATTGGACAGTTGAAACCCCAAAAGTACATGTTCAAACTTCATAAAGTACTATGGAATCGTGTTATGTTTTTCATATGATATATTCACACAACACTTTCTACTTTTTACAACATTCATTTTTCTCTCTGCAACAGTAATTGTTCTATCCTTCTTTATACAAAGTTTATATACAAATACTGTTAATACAAATTCCAATGGGAACATAAGTATCATGAATATTAACATAAGTCGTAGCAGCATAAGAGAAGGTTTGACATGCCATTGACTTTGTCTGGCTACAACATGACAAACACTATAACATTATTTAATTTTTCTAAAAGGAAATAGCTAAAATCGTGTTTTATTCTTGTTCTGGTTTATAATCTACTATGTGAATATTACTTAAACAGTAGTAATTTGTTAAGTTTAAGGGATGAAGAGTGTAGCTGCCATTATTGCTAAGTTACCCTTATTATGTATGAATCTCTGGCTGTTGCATTGTGACAATCTTTTGAAGGAACCCAAGAATAGAAAAACTACCTGGTGAAAATTAGTTGTTTCATTTGTCAATTCTTAGCAAATAGCTCTAAGTTGCTGAGAAGGGTATGAGCACAATTTGAATAGTGGTTGGTTGAAGGATTGGTAAGAAAGTTTGGTTTAAAATAAATCCCTCATTTTAGTAAAAAGTTCCCTTTGCAACCAAACTAGCTTCTGGTTTATGATTGATTCAGAGAATGGTTTAAATGAAAGTTGCTGAAGAAGTAGTTTACAATTGTTGAAGTTAAAGAAAATGTACACAATAAACCTTTTTTGTGCAAAAACTTGATTCACCCTGTTGTTATTTCATTTATACAATCAATAATACAATTTAAAAATATGAGTAGATACTTGTAAAATTGCAAGATACTACAATTTAAAAGCATTGTTCCAAGTATGGAACCATCTGCAATTATTTGAAAGTACATCATAACATTCTGACTCTTGAGAATTTTTTCTGGTATGGACTTTTTCTTTTCTTAAATTGCAATGGAGTAAATGAGTGTGAAACATAAAGTGCACACCATTTCACATCCTTAGTTACGTAGGGCCTACCTACTACATCGACATTGGGAAGTGGTGACACCAATGTCCAGGTGTAATTGGCAATGAGAGCAGCATATTCCTCTTGCATGGCTTTAAGGCACTTCAAATCTATGGTTGTTGCTTGCTTGTGTGATTAGAAGCTTCGTCTAAAGAATGGTGAACAAACACAGAAACAGAAGGCCTCCAATGATTACATCTTGAAATTAGCCACAAGAGCCTCCATGAAAAAAGCCACTTTACTGTTTACAAAAATCAGACAGCTCATTCATTCAAGATATTCTTAAGTATAAAATAATTCATGCTTCTTAATCCATCTTAATTTGAAAACCAATACTTTGAGTTAATGTCTCTGCATTGATTTATCAGAAAGATTCTACTTTTCATCTGAGTTTTTGGAATAATTGATTCATGACAATGAACATCACATAGAAGACATAAACTCAACCAAATAGTTAACTGTCATGAACAATAATCTGTCATGTGATTCATTAAAATAAAGATAATGATTCTGTGTTACTTTTCTGTATTATTTGCTACACTGGATTTTGTATATTTAGTTAGTGTTCTAGAATGGAATAAGTTACTGTGATATAAGTTTTTTACACATGAAAAGTAAATATCCCCTTGCTAAAGAAATTGAAAGTGTGGACAAGTCTATATCCTAGGAGGAGATAAAGAAACCATAATGCAGGACAAGGACAGAAGAGTTTCAGAGAAGATACTGCAAATCCACCAACAGGATTAAGAAATTCAGTATACCACACCTTTTATAAGACAAGTCCATTCTACAATACCACATTATTCTGAATTTCAAAAGTGGGGTATTGATCTTATCTTGGATTTTTAGCCCCTCGTAACCTATAGACATGAATATACCGATAAAAGGCAGATACAGAGACCAGAAATGTAAAGTGACAAGTGAGAAGACAAATAAAAATTACCAAAAGAAAATGAAAAAAAAGAAAAAGAAACTTTGAATGAGGTATGCACTAGCAAGCTGTACGTGGGTGTTCTACATATGTTCCAATCAAGCACACACAGACAAAGGCATGTCTTAATTTTTAGGTCTTGCTATATTAAGACCTTGTAACTGTAAAATAGTGCTATCTACTTCTATACATAGCACACACCATTTATTGTTGTTACATCACACACAAACTCCATCTTTCTTGTTCTTGTTCTTGTTGTTGTTCTTCCTGTTAAACCAAACTTCCATAACCAACACCACCACTAAGGCAATTATTGCAGATTTCTTGCCACATGGATCTTCAAAGGCAAGAGCCATGCCCTTCTGAGTGCTTGAACATCATCACATTTTCAGATACTATGCCATGCCAAAGATCTTCCATAGACACTCAAAGAAAGAGGAATCACACAGAAAGTGATGATCAAAAGCACCCAAATGACTCAAATCCTGGTGTCTTACTAGATCTAAGTCTCTCCAACAAGGATTCAGGTGATGATGAGTCAAAGCCAGAACTCAACCTCCTCAATTGTTTCCATACGAATTTCTCTGAAAATTCATCAGAATCTAGTCAGGGAAATGAACTGGATCCCCGGGTTTTCTCATGCAACTACTGCCAAAGAAAGTTTTATAGTTCTCAGGCACTTGGGGGACACCAGAATGCACACAAACGGGAAAGAACTTTAGCAAGAAGAGGATACAAAGCAGGTGCAGCAGATTTTGGACACACGTATTCCACCATGCCTTTTCTTCCTTCTCACGGCTTATACAACAAATCACTTGGAATTCAGGTTCATTCCATGATTAACAAACCTTCTTATCAAGCACCCATTTTTGGGCTATGCCGTTCCAATGGGTGGCAGAGGCAGCCTTTGGATTCACAACCAGCAATTGGAAATTTTCGTGTGGGGGCAGAATCTGAGTCATCCTTGGCTGATAGTGTTCCAAAAGTAGGCAAGTTTTCCACAAGGGTAGTGACAGAGGGATTTGGAGGTCACTGTTTTGGTAGCTTTTCTCATTTGAAGTCTAAACAAGAGAAGTTGCAGAAGCTTGACTTGTCCCTTAAGCTCTAAGTAGTTACCATTCAACATGCCATAACCCAGTTGATTTGTGTCTTTTCTCATTCTCCAACACCTTCACACCTCTTTCCTTTTTCACTTCTTTTGTCCTCATGTATCTCTTCCTCCACCAAATCTAAATGCATTTTGGCTACTTACCAGAGAGCTTGTGTTTTGCTTTTAATGTTGTTTGCTTTATTTTCTCAGTCATGAATAATGGCTTCTTTTCAAGTTGAAACTCCCATCAAGCTTTAAATTGCTTTGTAACACCATGAGTACATCAAACTCTCTTTTCTTCGCCAATTCTTAAAGAGGTAGATAAGTTAGGTCCTCGCAGCTTTGAGTTATTCAATAAATCTGACATGAAATTGATTCGTTTCAAAATTAAAAAAGTTGATGGATCTGCATGTGTTTGATTCATAAAAAGCAGCTAAAGCTTATTTCACTAGACTACTGATATTTTAACTATGTTCTGGTCAAGCTTCTACTTATTATTAACTTCCCATCCCATTACTAGATACTTTGCATCTTCTACTCCATGAATTGAAGAACTATAGTACCATCTAGTTATTGGAGTTCCCTTATTATTTGACAATGCAGTAAATGTCAACCTGGGACTGTTTGGATCAGGGCATATATGTCTGACATTTTGGGTGACAAAGGTCCACACTATGTAGAAATTTGGATGGTTGTGAGTGTCGTTTTTTCAAATTCCTATGGAAGATTGGTCCACCAAAATGCACAGTTTCAAAGGCTGTGATTGTCTCACTGACTCCTACTTTGACCCACCTGTAGTTGGAGAAATCGACCATCTCTATTGGGATCAGAGAAGTAGGTGAGGCAAGCCATGTGAAAGTAAGCCAAAATGACACTCAGCTCTGCAATCACATCATTTTAAAAGGAAATGTTACAGATTAAAATCTTGAATCTTGATGCTCCTGATTTCTCACCTAAAGATATCTCAAGGGACAAACAAATTTGTAGGTCCATATCCGCATGATGTTTACACTAATCTCGTTTTGATCATGAAACATAAGTACTATGATGAAATTAAGGAGCAAAAGCAACTGAAAGTCTAGTCATTATGACAGTTAATCATCACAGTAATCTCACGCTAACAAAGGATATATTATGTACTATAGTCTGTGGTCTACATGATCTGAGATGTTTCCAAACATGGATTTTCAGTCTGAGTTTTCCTCTTGAATTTGGATTCTCTACTGAATTTTTCTATACTGATGAATACTGATCTTAATGTTTTAAAATACATTAAAAAGATTTTAATATACGAATGTCAGAATGTATTTTTAATGCTCAGCAGAACCCAAAAACAAAAAAAACTTACAGAGAATCTGGCCTATTTCATCTTCCTATGTCTAGCACTTCGGTTGAGCTGTCTATTTCACCTGTGCTACCATACCATACTCTTCACCATTCATCTAATAAAATATTAAGAACCTTTAGTTTTGCCACCCAACCAAGAAAGAAACACAAATGAACAAATCCAACGCAAAACGTGGACATGAAATTCTGAATCTAAACTTGCTTCTTCTTCTTCTTTAAGATCTTATTTGATTATTAAATATGAGATTGTTTGTCCTCACCTTCAATAGAAGATAGGAAATGAAAATTGTATCAGCATCAACATCTCAACTAGCCTACTCAAAGTTGTTTTCCTTCTTTCTATTCTTATTATTCTGCTTTCACTTTGGTTTGGTATCACTGTTTGTATCTATGCTCTTTATCAAATAGGAGCATACCAAATAATAGTTTTGATTTTCATTTCAACAAATATGAAATCATTGTTTTTTTAAACTTCTATTATCAAGTATTACTGGCTAGCAACATATGTATTTTTATCTCGACCCAATATCTAGAAAAATTTATGATATCGAATATATATGTATTAGTATATGGATCAGCGGCAGCAGGTGAGGCATGCAAGATTCTGTCTGGATACTTACAAAGTTCACTTTATATGAATTAAATGCATATGATTTATTTCTTTAATTTTTAATTACATACATAATGTCAATTTTTTTGATTTAAATTCCAATTATTCGTTCCATGAACCTTTATTAAGAGACAAGACTGGTATATATATTAATTAAACATTTCTTGAATGGATCAAAACGATTCAAGTTTTCTTGCCATTGAGTCTAGCTTAGTTAGGTTCTATTAACTACAACTTTAAACTTTAAATGGTTTCATTTTTAAGAAATGAAAAGCGTCAATTATTTCATTAAAATGACTACAAAATCATTTCACTACAGTGCGTTTATACATTACTGTAACTTGCAAAACAGAACAGAAAAAGAATGGAGACTTATGCAACGTTCATAAAAAAACACAAAAAGAATAAAACTTCAAATTTATGTAATATTATTACTTTATATTTTATTTAAAGTAATCAAATTAGAAAAATAAATGGAAATAAATTTCTCCCTTTCCTTTCTAGAACTCATTTCTCAAGCACATGATACCAACTTTCTACATTCAGTAACTTTAACAACCAAATGAACAATCTACAATATACAAATCCTTGTAATCCCGATGACTGCATTTCGGTTTTGATCATGTTTGGATATTCCCAGGCATTGGTATGAATGCTGATGTGCGTAACTGGTATCACAAGCAGAGTATTATATACTTTTATATCAGAAGTGAGTACGAAAAGAGTGCAATGGAAATTTTGGGCAAATATCAACATCATACACTTTCTTTTTTATTGGTACCAATCCAACCATCTAAAATTTATAGGCACTGCGATGGTACTCTCCACTCATGCACCTACTTTTTTATTGGTAAACTTGCCAGCCGATCAACACGGTAAATATCAACATCATACACACACATCCAATATTTTCCTTCAAGCTCTAAACACTCATTCTTTCGTTTTTCAATAGAAGCTTTAGGTATCTCTATATCCAAACCATCCACAACAAATTCTATACTAATAATCATCATGTTTAGCACGTGACAGAAAATGAAAATGTAAAAATTGTATAGAAAAAGCTCCCCAAAGTATGTGATATCTTCTAAGCCACTGTTTTGTAACAAGATCAAAATAATTGCATCCACTATTCAGCTATTCGCTACTACTAGTAATCAAATATCACGAATCACTGTTTATAGATTGTAAAACCGAAATCAAAATCATAAAAGTGGATAAGAATGCAGAATCTGTAGAATGGAGAAAAATCTTTCATTAGCAATGCTGTAATTCTATGTTATGTGTGCTATCTTTTTTGTTCAAAAACCAAAAAAAAAACAATACAGCCATTTCCAATCTCCAGTACAGTTTCTTCCAACACTAACTAAAAATCTAAAGCAGAAGTCAACAAAAAACAATTATGTGTAACTGCCTAGATTCACGCTTCAGTGACCAAAAATTACAGGAGATTTTATTGAAATTTCAATGTCCTTTTTTCCTTTCAATAAAAGACTTGACCATTTGCATCCATCTTACATACTCCGTTTTATCCTTTTGTTTCATGTACTGATGCAAGAAAGCAGCAAGTTCATCATTTATGCCCCTTACTTCCAAAAAATCATAAAGGCTGTCTTGTAACGCATCGTCCAATTCCCTGTCAACAACAACAGAAAAAGGTTTCGTTAACACAATTCCAAATCTAAGCAAACACCCAGGAGTGGAAATGAGTGAGTAAACCTACGTGAATTCCGGACCAGCATAGGGCTCAGCTATTATATTCTCATTTGCACGTATGAGCAGCTTGTTTATCTCTACACAGTCAGGCCAAGCAGAACACGTAATTTGCAACACACCATCACCTTCTCCCTTGGAGATAGTGACAATTACAGTAATGTGCATCTGCATTTCATCAGAATTAATTACACCACCACCGCCTTTTGTTGGAGTTGGAGCAGGAACAGCTCCATCAAACATGGTGACTTCAAGTTTAATGTTTTCATCAGCATACCGTTTTTCCAATGTAATCCACCGCTCCCCAGCTCGGCCATCCACAGTAAAGGAACCAAACTTCGTAAGAGGCTGTAAAACAAGAGCGGCCATCATAAGAAGTCATGCTCTGAACACGAATACATAGCAGTTCAATCTATACAAAGAAAATCGCTAACAAATCACTCTTTAATGCACTAACACACGACATTACACACTGAATCTTATTGGGGAAAAAAATCACAGAATGTTATAAGCCAAACGATGGTAATTTCGTGGTTTTCAGTAAACTTTATCCAATAGTACGATTAGAAAGTTGTCGCTAGATGTATCTTAACACAAAACACTTTAACGGAACCGTTAAAGGTGGTTCGTCTATGGATTTCGAAGCTCTGAAACCTTATTAGTAAGTAGAAGTTAGAGGGAAAGGAGAAAAGAAAAGGTACCTTGTCGGGAGAAGGAGAGGATTGGATCTCGTACTGAATCTCGTTACGAAGGAGTCTCAAAATGTTACCCTCGAAAGCTTCTTTGCGCATTTCTGATATGTAACTTCTTCGGAATAGGTGCCGAGAAATGCATAATTGCTGCTGTTGATGGTGAAATTGGTGTGTTAGGGTTAGGGTTAGGGGTTTTCTGAGGGAACGAAGTAAGCGTGCCATTGAAGAAGAACAGCACGACACAAGCACAAGCTTAGGGTTTTGGATCAGATGAAAGGGTTTATGAAATATGATTGAGATTACTACAAAAATTACTAAAAGAATGTTCATCACATTCACAGATCATAAACAAATTTATTCTCTAATCTGTAAATAAAAAATAATAAAAAGAAATTCCTACAATGCTTAAAATTGTTCTAAAATTAATTTTGGCTAAATATGTTGGAATGTGTTATCGACTAAATTAGGGAAGAAAAAAAAATATTTATATACTGTTAAATTTGTAACCCTTCAAGAAATTTAAGGTTTTCCCATTTTTACTTTCTAAAATACAAAATCACCATCTATTTTAAATTTATTTTATAATTCCGTATATTTAAGCAAGAATAAAAAAAAAAACACCTTTATTTAGTTTCCTCATTCATCCATAAATCTTGAAAATATAAAATAAACTGAAAAAAAATTATTCTGTTGTACCTAATAATCTCATCACACTTAAAATTTGAAGTAAAAAGAAATTTTGATAATTTTCATTTTTCAATGTTTTTAAACATTTTCCAAAAATAAAATCATAAATCAATTTAAATTTCAGATTGGTACCAAAATAATTAGTGATAGGAAACATTGAGTCGCACGTTTATTTTTTGTATATTGTTAATTTTAAGAAATCGTGGAAGGAAAAAGGGTAATTTCTTTGTTTTGTTGAAAGCAGAGATGGTAAACAATTTTATTTTGGTGAATATTTTCTTAACTCTTCTTGACTTTGACAAAAATAAATTCTACATTAGATATGAATATGAATTATATCTTATTTTTTAAATTAAACATCAAGACACAATAAATAAATATATATATATATATATATATATATATATATATATATTTTATAGTTGTTTCTTCTGCTTTCCTGTCTCAATATTTGTTCAACAAGTTATTCTTATCATATTTTAAAATAGAAATATATTATTTTAAACATTTAAATTTTTTACATTCATTTAATTCCGTGGATAAATGTAAAAGTTTGTGATCGTCCTAATACACTTTAAAATATTAAAACACCTCAAACTCAAGAATGGAATAGACAGACGTGTGGGTGAAATGTACTACTGTTGTACCAAAATAGACCATTTCGTATTATCAAAAAATCTATAGATAGAGCACCTTTTTTTCCAAAGGAAAACATAAGGGTCGTAAGAAGTCAACTTCTGACTTCCAAGGTCCTCACTATAAACATTATGAACAGCTGGTCTCACATAAATTTTTCTTCCGAATATCTAGAGGTGATTGATGAAACATTTAACAGCATTAAATCCAAACCAAAAATCAACCAAGATGAACATTCCACCACACCAAACTATTGCAGTTGCATTCAAGCCTATGAAATTGATATACTCAAATATTATAACTGTCTCCAACCATAACCATAGACGAGCTCACAGCTATTGCCTCAAACAAAAGTCTAAAGTGAAGTACTCTTGTTCTGGTTTCAATTCACAGAGGAATAAAAGGCACCGAGTTGACTGAATTTTGGTCCAGTGTTGGTTTACTCAAATCCAGAAAGAGTTGAAGGAGGAAGGAAAAAGAAGAGGTTCTAGTCCAAAAGCATAGCATTTTGGATTCAATTAACGGGTTAACCATCACGTAAGACAGACAAAGCTAACAAAACGTAAAGCTTTGGCATAAAAATATAACTTACAGGAGTTAATTCAATAAAACAAGGATTAAGAGTTGAAGGACTAAAAATCAAATTAAAGGGAGAGGATGAACACGCATTTAAAGTTTACTCCCTTCGACATTCATGATATGACCATAGCCTAGAAAAAAAAAATTATTAATTTACTGGATCCTTACATGACTGCAGGCAGCATAAACCCCAAATAACAATTACTTTCTAGCTTCCACATATATAGCAACTAAACTAATGCACCAAAAATAGCTTTCCCATTTATATCTTTCTTCCTAATAAAACTTGAAAAGTCTTTCTCAGAGAAAGGGATTGACAACAGGTTTGGTAACCTGTGGAGTATGATTAAATGACTAATCATTTTTTGAGCAAAAGAGAAAGAAAAAAACCTATAGCTTTTGATCATTTCAATCTAATAACTTAAAAAATTTCTAAAGATCCTAGTACCTTAAGAAGCCCCTCCACTTTGACTCTGCCCTTTGGGATCCTGAAGAGAAGAATTTGGGGTTGCATCTATACCCTTACTCTCTTCATGTAATTCTGGCTTCGACTTGGGAGAATTATGCTTACCAAAATGGTCTTCATTATCAGCTTTATTTGATGCAGAATCAGTGGGACTAGTGTTTTTTGGTGAAGAAGAACTTGACTGTTTTTTCTCATTATCAGTCACCTGATTTTTTGCTAGGTTGCTACTTGATTTTTTCTCTGTTCCAACAACAATCTCCTTCACAGCCTCTTCAAGTTTCTCAAGTCTCACTCTCACCTCTGAAAGTTGGGGATCGTATTTTTCTTCCTTTTCCTCTGGGGGATTTAGTTCCATTTCTTTTTCTTTTTCCTTTGCTTCTTCTTCTTCCTTCTGCTTCCTTTTCTTCTCAACGTCCTATGAAGTGATTTGGAGAAAAACCGTTATCAGGGAGGAAAATCAACAAAAAAACAGTGTACCATTCATACAGTTATTTAAATGTTCAATTACAAATAAAGTACCCACAAACAACAGGTTCAAACAAAACATAGAATGTAGTCTAAGAAACTCCAATGTACTTTAAAATAATTCACTATATCTCTCACTAATTCTCAGCAAGAAATATCACAGTGCAGCCACCGCAAGCATTTACAGAATGTAAGGAGTATCAAAGATATAGTTTATACATCATCAGTGTCTAGCTAAGAAATAAAATGGATCAGAACACTGAATAGCCTATACGAGTCTCGTTAGATTGTCATAGAAGAAGTTTCATTCCTAAAGGAATCTATAGAAAGTACTTTAGATCGAGCCCTCTGAATTGAATGGTCAGATTATCATGAGGGAATAAGATGATCACAAGCACCTACCAACATTTATACGATAAACGAAAACCGCCCTTATATTACAATACCAGAAAAGGGAAAGATAACTTACCGCCTCCATTTTTCTCATTTCATAACGAGCATATTGTGCCACCAAATACACAGCTGTGTCGAAAAAAAATAAATAAATAAACTTCGATGATAACGGTAGAACATTTTGAAAAGAATAAAATAAAACTTTAAAGGGTGAGCATCATACCCAAGGAAGGCAAGCAGGCAAAAAAAAACTGTACAAGATGGAAATCAAACCTGACCAAGAAAAACAGAGATGCAAAGTAAGATTTTTTTTCCCTTCCTTACTAACAGTATAAACAAATATAGTTATCTCCCCCTGCCACCACCCAAAATGTAAACTCTTACTTTAGTTTTCGTATAATATACACCCAACCAATATAGTCTTTACCCGGCCTTTAGTTTCACTCTGGTCTTTAACTTGGAATTCATGATTTGCTTTAGTGAATTTCCACGGCCTTTCTACTAATGTTAAGGACCAATATCAAGGAGAGTCGATTGTTTTAGTTCCTGACTTTAAAAATCATCATTTACATTAATCATTTTCCATTGGGAAAGCTTATCACACGAACTTATTTGGATTTGATGACTACAGAAACTGGCTTATGATCTACTTACAAATTATTTCTTCAATAAAGTTCACAATGTTAGGTTACAGAATAAGTTTATGATATAAACTCTAATGTAATTTTTTAATACTAAAAAAAATGAACAAGGCTTTCACATGGTGTTTACTTGCAGCTTGAAACTTCCAATTTGTTAGACAATAAACAGATAGCGGTAGTAAAGCGGAGATAGAATGTATTAAGATCATTAAGTAATGTTCTCATCAGTGTTTGGTTCTCATGTGCAAGAAAAAGGTGCAGGGAAAAAAAGAAAGGAAGGTGCTCGACGAAATGCCAAAACGGGAAAACATAGAATAAAGAAAGAGGGATACCCAAACTTCTTCTTCTTAGGGGGATCGGTGAAAAGGATCTTAGCGGCAGTCACCATGTCGAGATTCTCCAGCTGCCGATACCTTTCGTCGGCGACGATGTTTTTGTTGTCGCCGTTGTTGTTACTGTTTTTAGTTGATGTACAAAAGGAATAACGGGTTCTGGCGTTGCTGGAGAATGACGTTGCCAGAAACTTGAATCGCTCCGAGGAGCGTAGCCACCTTACTCCGCCGCCAAACATAGGTTCATCGCACAACACGCCCACCACTCTGTTACAATTTCGGATCCACCGTACCCGCCCCGTTTCTACTCCCCATCTCATTTACTGTATTATTTAACAAAAGTTGGAAACAAAAACAGTATTTTATTTTTTTGAAAAAATAACATACATACACATAACGTAAGCTCACGAAAATAATGATTTTTATTAAAGAGAAGATTCTAAATTTTTTATATCCATCTAACATCATTTTTTATTATTGTCGTATGATTAAAACTTAAATAAATTTTATTTTAATCACTCGAGTTTTATTAAAAATTACTAATGGATATTCATAAAAGCTCTTTTTGTTCCCAGTTTTGATTGAAAAAATTCGAAATAGTCCCCATGTTTTTTTGTTTTGTTCAATTTAGTCCTAAAGAACATAATTAGAGTTCAATTTAGTCCTTTTTAGTAACTCTGCTTAAATGGGTAACGACGAGTTGTCCAGATGTGCAATTATATTGTGAGGTGTCATTTATTGGCTGACTTGGAGTTTTTTGTGGCATTGTCAGTTGGAATAAGGATTTTTTAAACAGAATTTGTGATTAGGGTTATTATTTTGGGAATAAATTAAAGTTAAGTATTTGTAAAATTTTTATCGTGGTTTGGGAGGAAAACTTGCGAGATTGAGAAGAACATCTTTGGGAGGGAACACCAGTGATGTGCTATTCCAATCGGAAGCAATCATCTTAGGGAAATCAAATTTGCAAAATCAGATTTGCAAGATTGAGGTGAAAAGGGGGTGGATTCTCAAATTAGGGTTTTTATTTTGATCTATGAAAGTCACAGTGATGTTGGAGGTTAACCAATCTTCTTCCTAATCTTGATGGTTAATGAGTCATGTCTGCTTCCCAATCTTCTTCTTCTTGTTGCAATAAATGGGTTCTTCTTTGTTTCTCCCAACAAGTTAAAGTTTTTACTAACCCAAGTCCGTGAACAATGTCCAAGTTTCTTCTTTTTCCTTGTTGGTTATCTTCAATTGTAAAGTTAGAGTTGTTGATGGTGTGATTGAAACGGTTGACAGGGTTTTGATAAAAAAAGGGTGTGTGAATGTGATTTTGGTCACTTCGTATGAAAGTTTTTGGAGTCTTTGGGACTATAATTGTGGTGGCGGCCTGAGGATTTAGGTGTGGCGGCAGTAGGGTTAAGTGACTGGTTGGGTTGAAGGTTGAAGAAAATGGTGATGTGGCTCTTTGCTTTGTAATGGATGAAAGTTGTTCAATCTAGTCTTCATTTCTGTTAATTATTTCCAAATGTGGTCCCTATGATGACGACCCATCTAGTCCATGTCAGAGCATAAATGGAACTCCAATTACGTTCTTTAGGACCAAATTAAACACACAAAAAAAAATAGGGACCATTTCGAATTTTTCTAACCAAAACTGGGACAAAAAGAACTTTTAACCCCACAAATTATTAGATATACATATTTGGTTCTATTATTAATAAACAAATAATTAAATATACATACTTATTATTTACATAAATTTATTAAAAATATTAATGTTTTCCTACTAAGTATGTATATTTATTTATAATCCCTAAGTAGGTCCATTCTATGGTCCGTGGAATTACTTTCCTCTCTGTACTAAAGAAAGTTGACGTGGAATATCTCTCTTTCTGATTAAAATGAATGTGACGAATCTGAACCACATGAGATTAGAATTTGTTAGTGCTATAGTATAATAATAATACTTTTTGACATATAAAATTTTTATTTTCAGTTAATACTATCATTTATAATTATTATTTAAAAAATAAGATTATTATTATCAGTCTCATTATTCTTTTTACTATTTACCACCCCCACGTGAGAACTTCGTTAAACCATGATTGTTATCACCCATAAGCAAAAAAAAAACACTAATTCTACCACTTTCCGAGGTCAAACTCGTTCGGTTTTTTCTACGTTGTTTTGACTGACTTAGGATAGAAGATAATTAGTGTATGCTAAATACCTAATTAAATTCTTTAATAATAATAAAAAAATTTGTTAATTGAATCCATTATCATATGTTGATACCCCACTCTCCTTTCCCCGAAACTCATCATCACGCTCGTCTTTTCTTTACTTTAAGATCAAAACTCCATAAAACACTAAACACTAAAAACTCTTCATAATACAATAATATAAACATGGAACCCCTCACCCATACGCCATAATTATGACCAAACGTTACTTTCTTTCTCTTTACAAATTCTTTTCAACACGATCAGATCCTACACCAGCTCATGCTTCAGGCACAAACGTAATTTCACTCCAATTCCAAAACCTTCATTTATAAATACATTTTCATGCGTATGTAACACACTATATATGCTCCAAATCCACACACGCACCGCCACCGCCACCACCCACCACCCACCGCCGTGGAACCCACTAGCTAACACAACCAGGCCTTCTCCTTCCTTTCTTCTTTCTCCTCATCCTCGACAACCCATTTTCCATTTCTTACAAATTCGCATACCCAATTGGGAAAAGCAAACAGCTTTGCAGATACGATACTCTGTGGTGAGAAAAAGCCTCCCCCTTCATTTCGTATTGGACTCTTCTTCTTCTTCTTCTTCTGCGTGGACGGCGATGAAGTAGTTTCCGTTTTGCGAATCAAAACGCCGCCACAGAATGCTGTGCAGGAAGAGCTCAAAAAACGGCGTCGCTTCGGGATCGGTCCCGGTGTACCTCAACGTATACGATCTGACACCGATGAACGGTTACGCTTACTGGTTCGGCCTCGGAGTTTACCATTCCGGCGTGCAAGGTTAGTTGTTTTTTTTTCTCTCACTCACTCTCCACCCCTTTTGAATCTCAGCAAGAACCCACCTCAGATCTACGATCCGCAACGAAAAAAAGCTTTCTGGGTCGCTCTATTTCCTCTTTATTCTACCAAAAATTGATTTTTTTTATTTGGTTGTTGCTGTGGTGCAGTTCACGGCGTTGAATTCGCCTTCGGGGCTCACGAGTATCCGTCGACGGGGATATTCGAGGGGGAACCAAGGAGGTGCGAAGGTTTCACTTTCAGAAAAACGATTCTGATCGGAAAAACCGACATGGGACCCGGTGAGGTGAAGACGGTTATGGAAGAACTCGCCTCTGAATACAGAGGAAACGCTTACAATCTCATCACCAAAAATTGCAACCATTTCTGCAACGATGCTTGTCTAAGACTCACCGGAAATCCAATTCCAAGTTGGGTCAATCGTCTTGCCCGAATCGGTAAGTGGTACCTCACTATTCACTGTTCACTACTATTGTCACAACAGCAACAACAACAACGTTAACTCAACAGAACCTGTTTGTTCTTTCTTTTCTTATCAATAAAAAACTTTTTTAAGTGCTGTCTATTAATCCTTTAATCCATCACCTGTCGTTTTCATCCCAGGTGTTATTGTTTGCTTGCATAAATTTGAAATTTGAAAATCGTGAGAGTGTGGTTGTGCTGTTGTTTTTCTGGTGAAATTGTTGTATCTGCAATAAAAATATTCAATGATGTTGGAATTGGTTGCACACAGCACACACGACCATTCCTAGAAAAATTTAAATATAGTTATTGTTGACTTTGAAAAAAAAAAGGTAGTTGAATTTATGTTGACATGGATGAATTGACGTGTTTTGCAGGTTTTTTATGCAACTGTGTTCTTCCTGTGACACTGAACTCAACAAAAGTTAGGCATCACAGAATGGAAGAGAAGCCATGTGAGGGAGAAAAGGAAGCTTTGGCGAGTGAGGGAAAGAAACCAACTTCAACACCATCCCCTGCGAGAGGGCGCAGGGGAAGGAGTAGAACCCGACGCCCACTCCCTCCTCCTTCACCGTTGATTGTTGGGTCTTCTTCGTGATCTTCTTTTTTCTTTTTGATTTGGCCAATCACAGAGAAGTTGCTCGATCGAAGAAAAGCAACAGATTGGATTCTGAATTTAAAATTGTTTTTCTTCATTCTTTACATCCAATAACATTATAAAAATCCCAACCAGGAATCCCGCTTTCAAAATCTGCTTTTTTTTCTTTAATATGCTTCTTTTTCTTTTAAAATTAAAGGAGGTCCCACTTTATAGGAAAAATAAGTGAAAATGTAAACAAAAATAAAATACAAATATGAGTTTTTTAATATTTAATACATATTTAGCTTAGATAGAAAAAAATTACTAAAAAAGATTAAGTTTCATGTTTTTTTGCATTCCATATAAATTATAAATACTATGAATAATGTGTTAGGTTTTAATAAAGTTATTAATTATTAATTTATTACCTTGTTTAATTATTTGATAAGAGTGAAATTATTATATTAGTAATTTTTTATTCTAATGTAGGAAAGTTAAATTCTCGTTTCTCTTTTAAGAATATGTTGAAAGACTTGATAGAAAAAGTCCATGTGAGAAAACAACGAAACCTGGTATTAATAAATCAAATTAATAAAAATAGGTCACAAATTTTTTAAAAAGTGAAAGAGCTTCCATTTAGTCTAGAATTAATTTAAAATAATCGTATTAACATTTATTTGACACAAATTAAAATATAAAATAGTCACAAAATATAAATTTTTATACTTTAAAAAAAAAGAATAAAAAATAAGAAAAGTATATATATCAAAGAAAGTTTACTTTACTAACATTTGTTATTCACATCTATATGGTGAACTATTTATTTTATGTTATAGTAAAGAATATAAAATATATTCGTCAAATTTAATAAACTAATTTTATAATGAAAAATTGAATTGAAACACTTTTTCACTTTTAAACTTGAATTATTAAATTGACAAATTCTTACGACTTTAATCATTTACCCTTTTCTATTACTATACATGCATTATAATATGCAGTAGAAGCAACAGAGTGAGTGTGTATAGAAGCAGACATTATGTTATATTTTTTTCTGTGTCGAACTCGTAAATGATAATGAAGTAATGACAAATTAGAAGCATGATTTATGTAAATTAAATTAAATATAAATTAAAATTCAACATATAAAATATAATATAAATTAAATTAAATATAAATTAAAATTCAATTTTAATTAAATTAAATTAATTTTGCAAAATATAATTTAATATTAATTTTAACTAAATTTAATTTAATAATATATAAATTAAATTTTTATTTTTATTTTTACAGTAATAAATATTTGTATGTATAAGTAATATAATATTCATATTTAATTTATTTATAAACAGATATTAAAATATCTAAATTCATAAGTTATGAATAACAAATATATGTTAATATCAATTATTCATCGCAAATTTTATCTACGAAATTATTAATTTTTGTGATCCGAATCTAATTCTCATTCCATAAGGAGTGAGATGCTGAGAGATAAATTACACAAGAATTTGGTGCTGTCATTTTCTATCAATCTCTGTCGCTATTCTTCATTTTCTTTTTTTTTTTAGGGTAATGACTTTTGCTATTTGGACTTTCCACTTTTTCCTCTAAAGAAGCTATTAGAGTCAACAAAGCTGCATCTTAGAACACCAACTTTTGACCACCAAACCAATAATGCTTTTCTTTTCTCTTTTTTTCCTTTTTTTCTCTCTCCAATTTCTTTTTTTTTTCCTACCTAAGAACAATAAAACAACATGATTTTTCTTGAAATTTATATTGGGTTAAATATTTTTTCATGATTCTTCACTTCTCTTTTATGATATGATTTATAATCACCATAAGTGAATATTTCAAATTTTGATACAGTTTTATTATTAAATTTAAAATATTAATAAATGTTTTTGGACGTGTAAATATTTAAATTGTTTACTTATTTTTTATTCTTTTCAATTTAAATGTCAATTTGAATCATCATTTTATACCTAAAAAACATTTAAAATGTTAGATTCAAAAAATTATATCTATTTATTTTTAAAAATTAAAAATTAAAATATTAGATAAAAACAAATTTAACTTTTGCAACGTAAAATTTATAAGCGCTTTTTAATAGGAGATTTGGTAACCATAACCATCACATGTTTAAGCGAATGAAACGAAACATTATACTAGTTTTTAAATCATTAATTGATTATTTAATGATGTTACTAAATTTAAATTTGAATATGAAATGAACAATGTTGTTACTAAATTCAATATGTTACCAAAATGCATGTTAATTGTTACTGTTGATATTATAAAAGAAACTATATTAACATATCATTGTTAGAAAAGAAACTATTATAGCATTAGGAGTAATAATATAAAAGAAAATAAAAAAAGGTGAAAATGAGAGTGGTATAGTGAATGAAGTCATATTACTATGAGAAAGGGTGTTGTATATAGCCTCAACTGCTCCTATATAGCATATAATGGAAATTTTAAAAAGTAACAATGTTTTGTGTTTAAAATGCCAAAAATAAGAAACTGGGCAACAAAAGAACAATAATTTAATAAGTACAATAAACCAGCCACAATGCATCACTATGTTGTCTGTCTGATTTAGCTGTCGCCAAGCGCTGTCAAGTTTTCACAAACCAATTTGCATCAGTTATAGAATATAAACTTCAAAAATCACAAACATCTCATTCAAGAACACACATACCTATGATTGCAGATAGAGAGAATCAAATGGCTTATCAGATTATTTTTTCCTTTTCCCGCACCCATTCAACGAAATTGTCCAGGATCAAGGGCCAGGCAAGCTCAGGATCATAGTCATCAAGGGCTGGATAACTTATCTGTAAATAGATTGGATTATGCAGGTGAGTTATAATTTAACTGATAGATATATTATCTTTATTTTATATTTATCTTTTATCTTTACTTAGTTTGTTATTATTTGGACTTAACTCATATTTCTTCTATTATAAAGACAGGATCCTATATGTATATTCAATACAAGATAGATTAATTTCATACATAGTTTTTCACCGTAGAAAAGGATCCACAAAAAGCACATGAAGCAAACAATCATTGAATTCTTTGGAGTCAAAAAGGCTAACAAATATCTTCCTCTTATTAACTAAATGCAAGTGTTACCTCATTGCAAAAGCGGAAAAATCCCATCCATTGATCCATGTTTATGACCTTGTAATCATTTTGAGTCTGCCATAAATAGTAAACAATTAAAAGTCATGTCATAACCAAATATTCCACAAATAGTAAACAATTTAAAGTCATGTCATAACCTTTGTAAAAGCCATTACTCACCTTCAAATATTCCACAAATGAGTTGACTTGGGACGGAAATGTTGAACCCAAAACAAGAGTAAGTAACTCACAAATGCTCTCTATATCAATGCTTTTCTGTTTCTCCTCTGGAAAAATTTGACAGATTAGATATAGGACGTATAATTAATAGTAGTTTAGAGGAACAAATGATAACTCTTTATTGAGCAATCTAAGTTACAAAAGATTATATGAATAAGAAGAGTTTGTCAGAGATTTTCTAACCAATTCAAACTAGCAGATAAGGGGAAAATAAAATAAAAGGTTGAGATCAGATGAATGTAAGCTTACACTATCTCAACTTTCTAGAATAATCACTTGAATTGTGAAAAAAAAACTCAAACAACTTCCACATAAATGGACAAAAAGAAGTTAATATTAATGAACAGAAAATACATTAAAGCTTACCTGTTAAACAATATTGGAAAGCATATGAATAGAAATCTGCAAAGTTTGATGGCCTCCTGACCTTTACAGTAGATGTCAAATTAAAATTGTTAGCAACTGAAAATAATTCCATCATAAATAAAATACGATGGCCAAAAACTAATTTCTACATGAATAATCACAAAAGTGTATCACTTCAATAATTGTACCTCCTTTTCTAGGTCTGAAAGTGCCTTCCTCAATTTACTAATTGTATCGGCCCTTAATGCTTTTAAGCCTCTCCTCCATTCGTCCTAAGAAATTTTGGAATATGTAAGTGAGTTCAGTATAAAGATGGTTAAGAAGGATACGTGATTATGCACCAAACATTAAACAAACTTACATTATATTAGTGGCTTCAAATATGTATACGTGAGTTTGTATTTAAAAATTGACATAATTCCAAAATAAATTTTATGAACAATGAACATGATAATATACATACCAATGTAAAATATCCTTGCTCCTCAGCTTTCATTTTCCTGTAAAATTTTAAGATAATGATATAAGAAATTAATACTGTGGTGTAGATTGCCAATTAAGTGTAGCAAATAACTTACCATGCAAGCATCAAAACCCTCACATCTGTATGATTAACCTCCATAGCAGCACAAAGTGTTTCGATTCCCTCTGGGCTGTAAACAAATTTATTAAAATATAACAAACCTGCTTTCAAAATGCAAACACCAGAGTGCATAAAAAATAGCACTTATACACCAAAAATCACTCTCACAGTTTAAACACGTTATTTCTTCATTTGATGTTTTTGTTTCTTTCGTTTTCCCTTAATATGAAGGATTGATGTCGTACATGTTATGATCCATGTGATATTACAAGTTATGGTGTGCAACTATCTGCTAGTACAGTCAAACTGGATCAAAGTTTTCAATCCTATTACAACCTGATAACCATATCCTCTACCTCACAAGTCAGCATATGACTCATGCATTTCCCTGTGCCAAGACCACTGCGGATTGCAATCACTCAAACAAACTGGTATACTAAATTTCAAGCCTACGTACTGAAAGCTGAAACTTAATCCACATAAAACAACTCAGAAATTTCACACAAACCATTTCTACTCGTTAAATGAAGCAACATAGTCAACAAGAAATTCCCTTGAACAGAGCCAACAGAATTCCAAACCAAAATAAATATCAAATCACTACTAAATGTCCCCATCCAATTGAAGAAACCATCCATGACATTAGAAGGAAAAAAAGGGAGCTCCCATCACTAAATTATGTGTGAAAAACCCAGAGCCACCATTACTTGAGCTTCTGACTTCCACTGCCACACTTACATCACAAGCTAACCCGTACCACCACTGTTGAGGGCTTCATGACATCTAGTTAAATATTCATTGCCCACATCGGGAAACATGATGTACCTGACAAGAAGCACAATAAGGAGACCTTTTGTTGCTGGAAACAAACGTGGCAAGCAGTCCATCACTAACCCTACACAACATATTCATAACGGCAGGACAGGTAGTGGGTAGGAAGAAATGATGGGAATAAATTGCCAGAAGTGAGAGGCAAGTTTTTGTGAGGACTTAGGTGAGATACGAAAGAAAGATAATCAAAGCAGCAAAAGGGTTGTATAGTCAGAGCAGATAATCATATATGCAATTCCGTCACTTACTACCAAATGTCTGATAATACAAGAATTTATCGAATTCTTTATACTTTCAAGTCTTACCCTGTTACCTTACAATCATATTTGTACTTGGAAACAGAATGAGTACTTCGGTATAATAGGAATAGGGCATTACTGTCATTTGTCCATACATATACCCCCTAAGCTCATATCTACTTGTGTAAATTCACCTAGCTATATTAAATGAGATATACGCCTATAGCAGTTCGTTCAAAAAAGGCAATTAATCATTGATTAAATGCTATCTACCTCCAGCCGATCAACGTCCAAGGTTTGAAACTTGAATCAAGAAAATGACAAAAGGATAATGCAATTTGATACACACACATTGAATGGAAGAAAAAAAAAAACATTTTTAGATGAAGCACACTTACTCAATCATCCCGGTTGACCCATTAGCAAATGAATAGAATAAACTATCAATTCGTTCAGATTCCTTCGAGCTTGCTTTACTTGAGGCTGAAAAATCATGTTTGTATGATTAGAATACCGAACAATAAACTGCCCTATACAAAAAATCTTGCTAAATACCAGTCCAATTATGTTTGACCAAAGGCATAAACATGATAAAATAACACAAACATACACATGGAAGACATCGATGACCAGGCACTAAAGAGTTTGATTCTGGTGCCTCGTTCTCTAAATTAAAGAGGACTTATTGAGGTGTACCGTCCATGCTCAAAGTACTTAACAGCTTCTATCAGTCTTTGCTTGAAAAAGTACTAAATTGACTTGATAAATACAGGGGAAATACCTTTTCCTTCTTAAGATCTAAACTCTCAAGCAAGAATTCTATTCCACTAGTCCATACCCAACTACCAAAATCACAGAGCCCCACTGAATTATAATAAAAAAAAGAAAATACTCAAAATGTGTTTGTGCATAAAAGACGAAGACAAGTTCGTGGTCACGAACAGACAAGCAGAGCGGACCACGAAATAGGAAAAAGAAGAAACTTTAAAAAGACCACAAGATATGCATATAAATTTCAATTAAAAGAAACACCAAGAACTCATAACCCGAGCTTTAAGAAGGGTGATTCGAATTATTACTATGAAAAGAGGGAAAATGTTATAGAAGAATCAAAGAAAGGGTCAATTATGAAATAAAGGGGTAAAATTGAGAAATTGGGAATGTCGTACCGGAGCGGAAGAGATCGGTGGCGGTGGGAGTGGAATAGGATTGACCCGTCTTTTTGGATGCAGAAGAGCGTCGCATCTTCAACCAAAAATCCAGAAATGAAGACTTTTGAAAGAATTGAACGCGCCAAATTCAAGACAGACAGACAACCCAAACACGCGTTTTTCTTCCTTTTGCGTTCTCAGTTTCTGGTTCTCTCTCGGAGAGGTTGAGGATGATGACATGGACAACCAGAAGTCGGCTTTTATAATTGTCGTGGTTTTGCTGTTTCACATTGCAATTGACTTGTCAAGTTTTTATAATAGTAACTATAAGGACTAAAAATATACTTTATTAAGTGTAAGGACTAAAAAATAAAAAATAAAAATAATAATGTAAGGGCCAAATGAGCAATATTTCACGTTGTATAATCTCGTAAAATTTTCAATTTCTTGCCTCTTTTACAACTTATAAATTCATGAATTTATTTTGAAAAATTATTTTTAGGGGAGATGTCTATTTTTCACGAGAGCGAAAATAGTAATTAAATACAACTGAATTTTATTTATTTTCAATAAAGAAATTTTTAATTATCTAAAATGAACGAAGTATAGTTGTTGTATAAGATTATCAATTAAATACCCTAAAACTCTTCTATAATAATATATTTCAATTTTCTACCAAATTTCAAGTTAACTGAAAAAATAAACGTGACGAGAATCTTGCTAGTGTTATTTATTGAACTGAAAGCGATATATTTATTTTTATGTACTCTAAATTGGACCTTAGCCCAATTTATTATAATATTACGACTGGTTCTTCTCCTTGCACCTCTATAGTTTCTTTCCGCACCTCTATGTGAAATAACCATTTTGTCCTTTTTGTTTCCTTATCATCTTTTTCTATGTGCACCCTACCGTTTTTTCTTCCACCATTGACACTGAGAGAATAGAAGTTTGACCAAATCTTGCATGAAAAAAAAACCTTTGATTGGTTTGTATTTTAGATTCTACCATTCATTTTTTTTTTAAATTCTAAAATATATAATTAGAAAGATATTTTATATTTTATATTTTGGATTATATAATTTGAAATTTACTGTATTCTAAATTATATAATTTAAAATATAAAAAAAATTATACAATTTAAAATATAAAATCTATATTTTAACTTACATAATTCAAAATATATTTTTTATTTTACATTTGTATAATTTGAAATATAAAGTTTTTATTTCATACATCACGTATTATGGAACATTTTTTAATTGTATATTTTGGAATTCAAAATGAAAAGCAAGTAAAATTGAAAGTTTTAATCAATGGAGGTGTAGGAAAAACACCTTTGGATAATGATGTTATTTTGATCTACAAATTGATTTGATTATGTCTAATGCTAATATAATTGTCACAACCAACCACAATGGTAACGGGAGGGTGAGAAAAAAATATCTGAAAAAATTTTGGAGTTGTCGTTATAATTTATTTTAAAATACTATGAAAATATAAATAAAATTTAATATAGAATATGAATAAACTTAATCTTATTAAAAATATTGAATAAAAATATTTATATAACAATTATCAAAAATTAAATTTTATTCTAATTTGAAAAAAGATGAAATTGTTTTATTCTAGAAAAAATTAAAGCTATGATGAGACAATGAAAATAGAGGAACTAAATTAAGATTAAGACAATAACACTCATATCATGGTGACATGTGGTACTACCGTTGTCACATTATTGTGACATGATACAATATCAATTTGAGAAATAACAATTTTTTAAAATAAAAAATAAAAATAATTAAAAAGTATTAAAAAAAAAAACACGGACTGACATGTGATACCTATTTAACTAACACGTGACACCTATTTAAGTACTAACGAAGATGACCTAATTGCATCCAATTTTTTAAAATAGAAACCAAATCGAGACGAATAAATATAAGGAGACCGATTTGAGATTTCTCTACAAAAATAAGGACGAATAAAATGATTTAACCTTTTAAAATATATGTATACGATTTTGATATTAATAAGTGTCTAGATTAAATTAATTTTGAGATAATTTTGATATTTATTTTGTTTTGATTTTGTTTATATTCTGCTTAACTAACCTTGTTTAGTTTGTTTTACATCTTTAAGTATAATAAGAGAGTTAAAGTGGAAAAATAAAGAGATTATAAAGTAATTCAATTTTGAACAAACTATGATTGGTGCAATTAAGCGATAAGATCAAGGTTGATTCACGCTGAGCAAACCTAGTGTAAAACGAAACTTCAAACACTTACTTTTAGAAAGATATTGAATGTAACTTTTACAACTCAAGCCAAAAGTGTGTCGCTAAGTGTTAAGAAATAGGGTTTGGAAAGATCTAAAATGAAACTTTTATGGTTGAGCGCCAAAGCTGGAGCTAAGAACTGCCTTAGATAATTTATAAATATAGAACTCGTGTTCTTGTTTCAGCATTAAGTGGTTGATTAAATATGTAGAAGTAGAGTCGGGATACAATGTTGGAGGCTTGAGAGATGGTTCCATTATAAATCTCATCTTTAGATGCGGCTGGATTTGCATTGCAATAATCTATTAGTAGCTTAAATTTTTAGTGTCGATGTTAGATGCAATCAATTACAATTCTTTGTACTTCTACTTATTGGATATTTATTTGTTTTCATTCAATCTTTGTTCGTGAATTAGTATGTGATTGTTGTTGGATGAATTAGTCACTTGTTTTATTTCATTGTTTTGGGATTCAGTGAGAACGAGTTCCAAGTTGTGATATAACAAATTATACTTTTACTCTTAGATTTTAGGAATAAATCTAAGACTCTAGTTGATTATAAAGTAATTATTTTAATGTAAATGATTCATTAAATTAGTTTATGAAATATCATGTTGAAGTTTGATCATTTAAGCTATAGGTTAGAAATCAATCTAAAGTTACATTTAAAGAACTCCAAGGACAATGAATGATTTGCGTAATTACATAGACAATATCATGGGAAGAAGATGAGATAAAACCCACTCATAATTTTTACTCCATTATATAATATATACTATATATATATATGTATATATTTCAAATACATAAAACCAAAAAATAATTACCAATATGATTATTGATCATATGTGTGGATATGATAGTTTCTGATACAAACTATTTGGTACATTTATCGATAGATCACACAATTAAATAACTCTTTTAAAACACGATATTGTGTGATACTGTGATTTTAGGGGCTTAAACGCTATGGATATAAAATCTCAACCTAAGTTTTTCTCCATATTATATATATATATATATATACGACTAGTTTTTTTTTAAAAAAATATAGTTTATCCTATTTTATAGACTTACATAACTGGTAGTTTCTTTTAGATTTTTTTTAAGAGGATCATTTTCTATTATTTTTTGTCAATTTTAAACTTTTTATAAAATTTGCAAAAATATTACACATGCTTAGACTTTGAATTTTGATCTAAAATGTTTTATGGGAGTTTCTCATTATACTTTGGTGCTTTGAACAAATTTTCAAGTCACTTGGAATTGTTTTGAATATACTCTTTTATTAACCTAAGTTTGGATGTATACAAACAACAAACAAGTTCAACAATACAAATGTGAACTATACCAACTACTGTTGTGTGTTTTCTTTCCAAGTTAAGATTTGTAAGGTATAATGTAAATATTAATACTATATTTGTGAAACGTTACGATTTCAAACTATAAAAATATTAAATATTCATAACACATAATAAATATACATTTAAAATTAATAATTATAAAAGATATTTTAATAATAAATACAGTGCTTTATTTAATTAAATTTACTTAAATCAATATACTATTATGTAGCAACATTTAAAACTAGAATGCACTAATATCAAAATACAAGTTATATAAATAATTGTTATTATAGTCAAATAGTAGTTACAATCAATAAAAAAATGTAGCAACATTTAAAACTAGTTTAAAACTAGAAAGCAATAATATTAAAGAATAAGTTGTATATAAATAATTGTTATTATCGTCAGAGAGTAGTTATAACAATTACATTATAATTATACTATATATAAGATTTGAAACATATAGTTATAATTTATAGATAAATAATTCTTTTAAAGAATTATAAATTAAATTATATTATAAATAATGTTTTTTTATCACAACAGTTGGATCTAATTAAATTTAATTAAATATATAATTTCTGATATTAATATACTTATTAATTATATATTAAAATTTAAACTTGATGTTATGTTTAATACTTAAAATTTAAATAAATGATGTTAACTGATTAATTAATGTTAAATATTAAATTTAATATTTATAATATATTTATTTTATATGTATTTGATTTGATAACATATACATGTTAAATAAACTTAAATTTAAAAAAGAGTTAAAAGTCTATTTTTTTTTATTTTGTTGAATATTTTTTGTTGTTTAGTTTTTATATTTTTGTATGTAATAATTTTTATTCTGTTTTTTACTGTTATTTTAATGGTCTTGTTAAATTAATGAAAGATAGAACAATATACTCGAAAGAAAAATATTTTTCATGAGATTAGTTTAAAATTGAGGAAGATTATATTATTTCAAAAATATATTATTAGTGTTAAAACAGTTCAGGAAAAAAATAAAAAATAATTATTTTATTTATCTGTTTAAGATAATATCCGTTTAAAAGAATATATAATATTATCCATAGTTAAACAAATAAGGTTTATGAATATCAGAACGAATTAAATATATCACACTTCTAAGCCATCCTTAAAATATATTATAACACATTTCATATATATATATATATATATATATATATATATATATATATTTAAAAGTATAACCTTTAGTTTAAATAAGAAGAATTAATATATCACTAAATATTTTAGTTTAATTTGATTTATGCGTATATATTTTAAATAAAATACGTAAATATACTTATTTCTGGACATCTTACTCACAATTCAAACGTAAAATATCAATTAAATAAATTTATATAACGAACTAGATTGTTTTTTTGATCATATGTATGAATAATAAACATATTTTTGTTTAAATATAAGAGTTTTTTTTATTGACAATACTAGATAATATTATATTGATGGATTCATGTATCGTTTCTTTTAAATATAAATATTTTACTTTGCTTTAATATGATTCTATATTAGTTTTTGAATCAATTTAATTTAATTTTTGTTAATTAAAGTCACATTCCAGAATATGTTCTTTCCAATTTAATAGAAAGATTACATTAACTCTAATTAATAAAAATTAAATTTAAATAAGTAAAAATTAAATATAGGAATCAAAATAAATTAAATATAAATATAAGACCAAACTTTAACTTTTATATCTTTCCTATTTTCACGAGAAGTTTGAATTATACAACTAGGATATTTATATTAAATAAATAAATACTTTTTGCATTTAAACTAAAGTAAAAATACGAAGATATAAAATAAATAAATTTAAATAAAACAGAGTAAAAAATTACACTTAAAATGCGTGTAAAATGTGAGCATCGGAAAAAACGAAAAGGCTTAACGAAGAGCGAAAGACCAGCAGCAACTCCAGTGGTAAGACCAGGAGCTAATTCGCCTATTTCGAATTATAACATTTATTTATTTTTATGAAAAATAAGAGAAATTTATTATTTTTAGTAATAATATTTTTAAAAAGAGAAAATACCTCTCAAAATTCAACTCAACATAGTCAACTGTGCTTTTCGGTCATACGTTTACTTTCTTTTATTCATTTAAATTAAAGTCTGGTTCTGAAAAACATAAAATAATTTATTACAAATATTAATAAAAAGACTAACAGACACATTATCATATAAATATTTTACTTTGTTCAATAAAACTATTTATTCAATTATTTAATTATTTTTGTGGACTTACTTGAAATTATAGAAGCCAATTATGTTTATTAATAGAGAAAAAAAAAAAAAAGCTAAGTCATATCATACATGCATCTTTTACGGTGAGGGATAGAGATTCATTACAAAGGCACATATCCTGTTAACGTGGTCTCGTACATGATGTATGTATATATATATATACACATACATACATTTATATATATATACATATATTTATATATATATAATATGTATGTATATATACATAATATATATGTATGTATATATATATATATATATATAAACCACTGTGCAGTTGAAGCCGCTCTGAAATCATAAACCTTTTGCTCAGTTGTTTTGTTCTGCACTCTCTCACTCTTGCTTCCGGGTTTTCTCTCGCCAATGGACGCTCTCGAAAGACTGAAGAATGAGAATATCGATCTCGTTAGTTTCCTTTCGATTTTCGTTTCTTTTTCTTCTCTTTCATTTCATTTCGTAGCATCGTCATGCGCCTGTTAGTGATCAGCTCATTAACCATGAAGATGATAATGTGTAAAAAGATTTCGTCGTTCTTTGTTATTATGTGGAGTGAATTTGATGATTATCACTCATTCATGGATTAGAATCGAATTTCGTACGTGATTTCTGATCTTGATTTATCGATTGCTTTGTGTGATTATAATCCACTGCTGCATACGTCGTAAAACTCATACCTATTATAATATCTCGCCTTCATCCTATTCTCATCTAATGTTTGCTACACTAGAAAATAATAAATTTTTCTGTTTTGTGTGATTTTCGTTTGGATTATTTTCTGTTTGTGTTATCTAGCTTTCCTTGATTTTCCCCTTTTTTGTGGCTAAACGGAATTTGTTATTTTCTACTGGGATTAGGTATAAGAAGTGTTTGGTTTATTTTTATTTTTTTTTAAAAATCAATCTTCGTTTTTTAAAAGTTATTCCAACAATTAATTCACAACTTGCATCTAGGCTATTTTTTTCTTTTGTAATTATTAAGAAAATAATAATAATAAAAAAAGAACAAAATAGGGAATGTAAAGTGATAGTAAAGATTTGTGAGGATGGAAAAATATATATGACGTATATGACGTATGCCATTCTTGAAAACTGATTACATAAATTGTTATTAAGGCACTCTGATTCTTCGCATACTTTGATGTTGCGGAAAATTACAGAAAATACTACTAGTGCCTATTAAAAGACAGAAACTACTATTACCGAGAATTAACAAAACTTTGGCATCCGAGTTTGTGTAGCGATATTACGTTTAACAAATTATGATTTTAACCATTACAACTTTTATAGTTAGTGAATTTTAATTTTTCATTATGATAAAAGAAATGAAAAATATAATGATCAGAATTATTATTTTTAAAATATAAGACTAATCTGACTTTCGACTGAAAATTGAGTAGTTAGTCTGCGTTTTCTCTTTAATAGAGAATATCAATGTCTGAGAAAATAGTTATTTTTTAATTTCACTTGTCACTCTACGAAATTTAAGTGCTAACATATTGCAATTTCTTCTGTGTTCTTGCTATATTTTTGTTGTATTTTGAGCAAGTATATTTTCTTACTTTGTGAAAATGTTGAAGTCATTGCTAATAATTAGATGATTGTATTGCAGGAGCGAATTCCTTTGGACCAAGTCTTCGAACAATTGACCTGTTCGAAGGAGGGCCTCACGAATGAGGAAGGCCGAAAGAGGCTGGAACTTTTTGGACCCAATAAGTTAGAAGAAAAGAAGGCAATGAATTCATCTCCCCTAGCTACTTACTGTTTAAATTATATTATAACATTATTTATTTTTAATGTCTTTAGAGAAGATGCTTTCATCAACTAATCTTGCTATATTATATTGTAAACAGGAAAGTAAGTTGTTGAAATTCTTGGGATTTATGTGGAATCCTCTGTCATGGGTCATGGAAGCTGCTGCTATCATGGCAATTGCACTGGCAAATGGAGGGGTAACGACTCTAGGACTCTACATCTTTGTTTTTTGTCAGTTAGATTTTATTCTCATTTCTGTCGAAACGTGTAGGGAAAACCCCCAGATTGGCAGGATTTTATAGGAATACTGGCACTGCTTGTAATCAACTCTACCATTAGTTTTATTGAAGAGAATAATGCAGGCAATGCAGCTGCAGCACTTATGGCAGGTCTTGCTCCCAAAACTAAGGTATAATTGCATGACGTTTAACTAAGCATAAAATTCTTATATTACATTAATTTATTTGAATGATTTTTTTTATAAACAATGTTGGTACTAAACCGACCATATTAATTTATTTGAATGGATGCAGGTCCTAAGAGATGGGAAGTGGAGTGAGGAAGAGGCTGCTATATTGGTACCCGGAGACATCATCAGCATCAAGTTAGGAGACATAGTGCCTGCTGATGCGCGTCTCTTAGACGGAGATCCTCTCAAGATTGATCAATCTGCGTTGACTGGTGAATCATTGCCTGTTTCAAAAAATCCAGGTGATGAAGTCTTCTCCGGTTCTACTGTTAAGCAAGGAGAGCTTGAGGCTGTTGTAATTGCTACTGGAGTACATACCTTTTTTGGTAAAGCTGCTCACTTGGTAGACAGCACCAACCAAGAAGGTCACTTTCAAAAGGTACAATTTTTAGTACTTTTACATTTTCTTTTGCTGTATTTATATCGTTGGCTCATATATAAAAGTTTATTTTATCAAATAATATTCAATGTGTGTAAAAGCATTTGATGAATTTTAATTTGTTCAGGTGTTGACATCCATTGGTAACTTTTGCATCTGTTCAATAGCGGTTGGTATGGTTATAGAAATTATTGCTATGTATCCAATTCAGCACCGACCCTACAGGAATGGAATTGACAATCTATTGGTCCTTCTCATTGGAGGCATTCCGATTGCCATGCCAACTGTCTTGTCAGTAACTATGGCTATTGGTTCTCATAGACTCTCCCAGCAAGGTGCCATTACTAAGAGAATGACAGCCATTGAGGAAATGGCTGGAATGGATGTTTTATGCAGTGACAAGACTGGCACTTTAACTCTGAACAAACTCACTGTAGACAAGAGTTTGATTGAGGTTAGTAGCTGCAGATCACGGAAAAAATATTTAAGTTCATTATTTGTGTATGATAAACTAATTAGAGCTACTTTTGTTTTACTAATCATGAAAACGACTTGCCTATATTGCAGGTTTTCGGAAAAAATGCTGATAAGGATACTGTAATTTTACTTGGAGCTCGAGCTTCTAGGGTGGAGAATCAAGATGCTATTGATGCTTGCATTGTTGGAATGTTGGGTGACCCAAGAGAGGTTTGTAACTTTATCATTAAGAATATAGATTTTGCTTGTTTGAAATGGATGAATGAGTATCTGAATCATACGTATTTTTTTCACCTCTTGTTGCAGGCAAGAGATGGTATCAAAGAGGTCCATTTCTTACCCTTCAATCCAGTAGACAAGCGCACCGCCATAACATATATCGATGACAACGGAAATTGGCATCGAGCAAGCAAAGGCGCACCGGAGCAGGTAAATATATATTTTTCATGGTACGAAATTCATCTTTCTTAATCTGTTTACAATATTTCTTTTTACAGATTGTAGAGCTCTGTCGTCTTCGGGAAGATGTGAAGAAAAGAGTTCATGCCATTATCGGAAAATTTGCTGACAGAGGTCTCCGTTCCCTTGCTGTTGCCAGACAAGTAAGTTATTTGTAACAATGTTTCTTTTTATAGTAATAATTTAAGTTAAAGCCTTATTATCTACTACTAACAGGAAGTTCCAGAGAAAACCAAGGAGAGTAGTGGAGGAGCGTGGGAATTTGTGGGTCTCTTGCCTTTGTTTGACCCACCTAGACACGATAGTGCAGAGACAATTAAACGTGCTCTTCATCTTGGCGTGAACGTCAAGATGATTACCGGCGATCAATTAGCTATCGGGAAGGAGACTGCTCGGAGACTTGGCATGGGAAGTAACATGTACCCGTCTTCCTCCCTTCTTGGCGATCACAAGGATGAATCTGTTGCTGCAATTCCCGTCGAAGAGCTTATTGAACAGGCCGATGGATTTGCTGGTGTTTTTCCTGGTAAATACTTCTCTAAACTTCTTTTCTATTCCTTAATCATATTTTCAGTTCAACATTTGATAATAATTTGCTGCAATCTTTCTATATTAATGTATATATGCAGAGCACAAATACGAGATTGTGAAAATACTTCAAGAGAGAAAACACATATGTGGAATGACAGGAGACGGTGTTAATGATGCTCCTGCCCTCAAAAAGGCAGATATTGGAATTGCAGTAGCTGATGCAACGGATGCAGCTAGAGGTGCATCCGACATAGTACTAACAGAGCCTGGCCTCAGTGTGATTGTGAGTGCAGTTTTGACCAGTAGATCCATTTTTCAGAGAATGAAGAACTACACCATTTACGCAGTTTCCATCACAATAAGGATTGTGTTGGGCTTTTTACTGATTGCACTTATATGGAAATTTGATTTCTCACCTTTCATGGTTTTAATTATTGCAATACTAAATGACGGAACAATCATGACCATCTCGAAGGACAGAGTAAAGCCATCCCCTCTGCCTGATTCATGGAAGTTGAAAGAGATTTTTGCCACAGGCGTAGTTCTTGGTACTTACCTCGCTATCATGACGGTTGTCTTCTTCTGGGCTGCTCACTCTTCTGATTTCTTCACCGTAAGCATGAATTTTATTTAAGACATGTTTTGTTTTAGAAGATTATTTCATGTTTAACACAAGTACAACAATGTTTGCAGGAAAAATTTGGTGTTAGATCTATCAGATCTAACCCGGATGAGCTTACCGCGGCTGTTTACCTTCAAGTAAGTATTGTAAGTCAGGCTCTTATATTTGTAACTCGATCAAGGAGTTGGTCTTACTGTGAGCGCCCTGGCGTTTTGCTTATCACCGCATTTATAGTGGCACAAATGGTGAGTTCTTATATACGGTTCATTTATTTGCAAGTATGTCTCAACTGTAACAAATTACTAATCAAGCATCATCTTTTTTGTAACTAGATTGCCACAGTTATAGCCGTTTATGCAAATTGGGAATTTGCAAGGATGAAAGGGATTGGATGGGGCTGGGCTGGTGTCATCTGGATCTATAGTATCATCTTCTACATCCCATTGGATATTTTGAAATTCGTAATAAAATATTACTTGAGTGGCAAGGCATGGAATAATATCACCGAAAATAGGGTAAAAATAAAATGCTAATGTTATTTTCTTTCCTTAAATATTGATTTGCTTGTTCTTACATATCCTGTGATTTATGCAGACTGCATTCACATCAAAGAAGGATTACGGAAAGGAAGAACGAGAAGCACAATGGGCTATTGCTCAACGCACATTACATGGGTTGAATCCTCCTGAAAACGAACGCACTTTTTCAGAAAGAAATAACTACCGTGAATTATCTGAAATTGCAGAACAGGCAAGAAAACGAGCTGAAGTTGCAAGGTAATAATGTCATTTCATATTAATCTGTACAATAAAGTAAACTAAGATTTGTTTATTCAATAACTTGTTTTTCTTTTTTCTTTTCAGATTGCGGGAACTTCACACATTGAAGGGACACGTGGAGTCGGTTGTGAAATTGAAAGGACTCGACATTGATACAATTCAACAGCACTACACTGTCTGAGTGTGTGAAAGACTAGTTTTTTGTTATTTGTTTTCTCGTTAATTCTCTTAAATTTAGTTTCATTCCAGAGGTTCGACAAAAGAATCAAACTATGGGTAGATCTTGTTCTTAATGTCATTTTAAACCATGTTCGAATCATTAGTCATAATTTTTTAACCATTTTAGTGATATAATGTTGAATATGGTTTTGAAGTAGAATTTCAGGTAGAATGCTTGGTATATTTAAATATCTTCAACTTTATTATCTTATTTAAATTTACAATTCTTCAATAAATTTAAATTGAGTAAAATCTACAAAATATTAAGTACGATTTATTTTGTGGTATTATTTAATTCTTTTTTCAAATTTAAATATATTTATTTGAAACGTAAATATATTTATTAAGTCTTTAATAGTAATGATGATGGGATAAATAATTTACATAATCAACAATTTTATCATAATCTAACCACATTTTTTAATACAAAACATATTTTACCCTCATTAAATTTTAATACACTTTTTAATTCTGATATGACAAAGAGGGTAATTCGTGCTTTTTTTTGGGTGAAATAATATTCACTTATTCAAGCCAATATAGTCTTATTCTGTTTCAATACTTTACTCATTTTATATTTTGGAGAACTCATTATAAAACATATGAAATCTAAATTAATTTAAAAGAATTAAAATTCATAAATATTTTGAAACAGTAAAAAACTATTCTATTGCATTATTTATTCAATTAAGTAATGTTGAGACTCTAAATAAGTACAAATTAAAAAGAAAAATGTGAGAATTATTTGATGAGTATCCCAAATAACTATGATCAAATTAGGTCAAAATATGTTAGGAATATACACACAAGTTATCAGAAGACTCCTTTCTACTTATTTAACTAAGAGTTAACTTCTGTTTTATAACAATAATTTATTATATTTTAAACTTTTTTTTTTTTTATAAATCAAGCTTCTAATATAAGCAGGCTTGAGTCAAACAGATTAATTTAAAGTCTATTTTTTTTTAATGTTTTCTTTCTCACTGAAATCTGAAGTCAGAGTCAAAGTTCAACACAAGTTAATGTGCTATTAATTAATGTTGAAGTCTACTTAGGAATCACAAACTTTTTTCTGTTTCATATTTGTTCTCAGTCGATAATTCTCATGCATCCATCATATTATAATCAAACCTGTCATTTCCCATTCAATACAAAATCAAACTTCACTTTACCAACACAACGCTACATTCAAAACATAATAATTCATCTTCTTTGTTCATCCAATTTGAAAGTATATGTTATGGAACAATGCTCACGATCAAGCTCAGATTTCATATTCAAAACGAATAAAAAAAAAGAAGTCTGGTATGCATGCAAATGCATGGGAACGAGGAATTCACAGCACTTGGGCCACCACTTGCAGCAAATACAGAAGCAATTAAGTTGGCACGTATATCTATGAAACTTAATTGCTTCCATTTTTACTTTTCCTTGCTCCTGCAAGTCTTCCGCGTATATAAATTAAGAAGGAAGAAACCTCAGCTTAATTTCAGTCGTTAATCTGCAAATGTGTCACTTACAGAGAGCGCATGGTTAAACAGCATTGCAGAACCATTAAAGCTGGTAACTGTACCACCACCATCTCCTTATCAAGATTATTTACTTCTCTTCTAAATCTTAACGCTGCATTTAAACCCTCCACGCACAATCATTCAACTTCCATCACTGTCACTCTCTCTCTCTCTCTCTCTCTCTCTATATATATATATATATATTATATCATGAACAAATCAAAGCATTCCATAGCCATCAGAAATGAAACCAAATGCACTGACTACAGCTCTATTTACACTTGTTTTCTTCATTCTCTGTTTTTCTGCTGAAACCAGAACCAGCTCTTCTAGAACATACAGAAGAACCAGACACAGTGGAGGAGGAGGAGGAAGAAGAACAAGAGGATCATCAAACTGTGATCCTTTTTACTTGTACCTCTATGGAACATGCGGACATTGGCCTTTTCCTACGTGTTCTTCCCCTCAAAACCCTTTTGATCAAACACCAACTCCATCGTATTCTTTTCCTCCGCCGATAACTTACACACCCAGAATCCCTCCGCCGGTAACTTACACCCCGAGAATCCCTCCAAAGCTAAGATATTTTCCACCACCTTTCTTACCTCCACCAGTGCGATATTCTGCCCCACCACCGCCGTCTCCGCCGCCACCATCACCACCTCCTCCGTCCCCACCACCCCCTTCACCGCCACCGCCGTCCCCGCCTCCCCCGTCCCCTCCTCCACCGGCGTGTTCACCGCCGCCGGTTAAACCCTGCTGCCCTCTTCCACCTATTCCACCCTGCTGTCCTCTTCCACCTCTTCCACCGGCGCCGCCGTTAGTTCCGTCACCACCGCCACCTGCTCCTACCTTACCGCCATTGGTAATTCCACCTCCGATGTCTCAAATGCCAACATACCCCTGGCTGTCACCTCCGGACCCCTTCATCTTTGATCCACAACCACCCCCACTTGTTCCGTTCACATCTTCGCCACCTTTTTTCACCGACCCAACTCTTCCGGACCCTTCTTTACCTCCTCCACTGCTACCCACGCCGTTTCTTTCAACTCCGCCGTTTTTTCCCATGCCGCAGACACCTGATAATGCTGTGTTTCCACCACCGTTGGCTGCAGAGGTGCCACCTACTTTTACCACGCCGGTGATGCCGGATGACCCACCGTCTTTCACCACACCGGCTGATTCCCTGTCACCACCGCAGCTGCCGGAGGATCCGCCGGATGTTTCACTGCCACCGCCGGAGGATCCGCCTGATGCTTCATTTGGGCCACCGGACACGACGGAGGAGCCACCGGAGAATTCTGCTCCTGACCCCGAAGACCCACCGTCGAAACTCATCAGCAGCAGCGATTGATTCTGATATTTATGCCTCACTGAAGCTGAGTGTGTTTAAATTATGTTCCACTTTTGTTCTTTCCTTTCCTTGAAGTTTCAAAATCATGTCCCATGTATTATATCTTAAAATAATGACAATTTAAGCTGTATTTAAGCTTCCTTTAAATATTACATGTCACAACATCAAATAAAAAATAGTTTTTTTCCTTTAATTTACATTTAATTTTTATCCACAATTTCCTCCGGCAAGCAGAGAGTCAGGGTGGATAGAATAAGAAAATGGGGATTTCAGATCTGAAAATTTGGATCCCTGACGTTTGTTTTCTGAATTCAAACAAAAATAACATAAATACATAAGAAGAAGTAGTTGGCAGTTAGGTAGTTGAGATCGTTGTGATAGAAATCAGAAAGAATCATAAAACAATGTCAGAAGAAGAATTACACTTACCTCGTGAATGCTGGGAATTGGTATTCAAATTCCTCAAACCCATTCCTCATTTCGAACCTCTCTCCCTTGTCTCAACCCAATTCCTCTCCGTCACCAACCTCCTCCGAACCTCACTTACCATATCCAACCCTACGCTTCCCTTTCTCCCCAACCTCTTCCGAAGGTTCCCATCCATCACCTCCCTTCATATCACGCGCCTCCACCATTCCCACCTCCACACGCTCCTCCTCCAGCTCTCACGCGCCGCCCTACCGCTCCAATCCCTCAACCTCTCCGGCCACCCCTCCCTCCCCTCAAATGGGTTGCGCGCGTTCGCCAGAAAGATCCCAACTTTGCAATCCCTCACCTGCTCCCACATGGCTTGTCTCCGAAACGCCGATCTCCTTCTAATCGCTGATTGTTTCCCTTTCCTCGAACATCTCGACCTCAGTTTTCCTGAAAATAACGACAATTCAACCGACCCAGTTTCCGATTTCGGCGTAAAGGCTCTCTCTTTGGCCCTCCCCAAGCTCCGTAGCGTTAACCTCTCCGGCAATTACTTCATCAGCGACACTTCCATTCTCAGTCTCTGCAAGAACTGCGAGCTTCTCGAGGAAATTGTAATCTTCGAGTGCCACTTCATCACGCAGCGTGGCATCGCTTCCGCGATTCGTGAAAGACCGTGTTTGCGTTCTTTCTGCGTTAGCAATTTCGGGTATGGAACAAAGAAGGGTGACATTGCCAGACCCTATGTGACTTCTGATTTCATCAGTGCGTTGGTGGGTTTGAAGGGCTTGACTTGTCTAGATTTGTCGTATTCTTCTATCTCTGATGAGTTGCTATGCTGTGTTGCGGAGGAAGGGATTCCTTTGAAGAAGCTTGTTTTACAAGGTTGTTGTAACTACACTTACGTTGGAGTGTTGTGCTTGTTGTCCTCATGTCAGTCAATGGAGCATTTGGATCTTCAAAACAACGAGTTTCTTTGTGATCGGCGTGTGGAAGTGTTGTGTGAGTTTCTTGGGAATTTGGTGTCTATAAATGTCAGTGGTTGTAGGACATTAACCGATTTAGCTTTGCTTGCACTCATTAAGAACTGTCCTTTGTTGAATGAGATCAAAATGGAGGCAACAGATGTTGGGAAGAAGGGGGTCGATGAGGAGTTGGTGAAAGGTATTGTGAATTATCGAGTGAAGTCTCTCTATTTGGGAAGAAATTCGTGGTTGAGGGATGAAAGCGTTGAAATGATTGCTTCTGTTTGCCCGAGTTTGGAGGTGCTCGATTTGAGTTCTTGCTGTGAAATATCTGAAGGTGTTGTTGAGGTTTTGAGGAGGTGTAGCGAGGTTAGGAATTTGAGCTTGGCCTTTTGTTCAGGAGTGAAGTTAAAAGGGCTGGAATTTGAAGTTCCAAAACTAGAGGAGTTGAACTTGTCAGGATCAAGAGTTGATGATGAAACACTTTCTGTGATCTCAAAGTGTTGTCGTTGGTTGCTGCATTTGGACTTGGAAAATTGCTATAAGGTCACAGCCAATGGAGTTAGGGAAGTGGTGGAGAACTGCAGGCGATTGAGGGAGATTAATTTGGTGTCTTGTTGTGAAGTGGAAGCTAGTGTTGTAGCTTGGATGGTATTTTCAAGGCCATCATTGAGAAGGATAATGGCCCCTCCGAGTTTTGATCTTAGTGGTGGCCAGAGGGAATTTCTTTTGCGTCATGGCTGCATAGTTAGCTTGTAATGTGTGTGTGTGTATGTTATAGGTCTGCAATGAAGTCTGGAATGGAGAATGTTTTTGCTTCTGTGAGAAATTGAAGTTGGATAAAGAAGGGAGAAGATGAAAATCGTTGTTTTAATTCATTGTATTTGAGTGTTTGATTATATGTAATTGTGTTTGGCTTTTTGTTTTCCTTTTGTTTTTGTTCTGATAATGTTGTAACCATTATAAGGTGTGATGTGAATAGCATACGTTGTAAGTAGTTGGAGTTCAGTGTTACAAACGAACACATCCAGATTCTATTAATTGTAAGCTTCTGGGTTATGCTTATTTGTCTTGCTTAGAATTCTATTACTCCATCAATCTCTCCATCCAATAAAATAATATATTTTTACATTCATTTAAGAAAATAGTTATAAAAAAGTAAATTTTTAAAGAAAAAGGAAAGTAAAAAATAAGAAAATGTAAAAAAATTCTCTGTATTAAATTATTAATTTTCTTTTTACCCTTTTATAAGAAATAATTTCCTTTTGTCCCTTTTGAATTGTGATTCATATTAGATAATTCAGAGCACATAAAAATAGGTTATTCACTTAATTTTAAAAAAAAAGTTGTAAGCTTTTTGTTTTATATTTTTCAATTTATCTTTTTTTTTTCTAATGTGAACTGAAACTAAATTTTAAAATCATAATATATACATATAATATTAATAAATGATCATTTTAAATTTTGTATTAATATGCATTTAAGCATAAAAATTAAGGAAAAGGCTTGAATTGAGTGATATTGATTTTAAGAAGAAAAAAAAGGTAAATATTTGTGAATTGTGGGCTATGAGTTTGATTTCAGCCCATAATATTTGTGAATCTCAGTCTCTTCAAACTAATTGTGGGCTGAATTGGGTCATAGGCTTTGCCAATTTTCAGATAGTTTAAAATATTGTAAAAGTTAATTTTTGAATGTGAATAATAAAAAATATTAACAAAATAAAACCCATTCCAATAATCTCTAATTCTTTACTACTTAAAAAAAAAAAAATCTATTATCCGAAAGTAAACTTGGTCATTTAATTAGAATCGTCTAAATTGACCTAATAATAAAAAAGTTTAGAGAAAAATCAAGAATGGCATCAACAATATTCTCTCATTAAATAACTTGATTTTAAAGACATTAATGTAAGTGTGCAGTAAACTCAAAAAATTCCGAACAATTATAAATTTCCATGACTGTAATTAAACAGTTGAATTTGTCCTATTTCGATGTTAAATTGAAATTGTAAAATATTATTGAAATTAAAATCATTTAAAATATTCAAACTTTATAGTGAAATTAATTTCAAACTTTCTGCTAAAAAAATATCTAGAATTTACTCAAAAATAAATATTACAATTCATTTTATCGACGAAAATCCAGATTTTCTATTGAGTTTTCTGTATTTTCTTTAATATATTTTACCAACTACAATTATTCAAATGGAGATTCTATCTTATGACCAATATTATTAAATGGCATCAAGATGAACAAGAAGACCATAGACTGTGAATGCATTATGCACGAATCATTTGAGAAGTCACGGTGTGCTGAGTTGAATACCTTGTATTCAATGAAGTAGTGCGCTGCACTTCCATATACGAATTTCATTGCCATAAGACAGTGATTTTTTTTAACTCTTCACACAGCATAATGCAGTCTAAATGTTTGATGAATGGTATTTTCATCTTTGTTGGCTGTTAATCTTAGTCTAACAGTAAGACCAGACTGTTCTTCCTATGAAAAATGTGAAGACTGACTGACCCAAATGAAAATATATGTATGAAAAGTAAAAGCCTCAAAAGTGAAAGCTACAGATCACCATAACATGCCAGCCAAAGAAGCAAAAGACTTTGTGGAGCTTCATGATTAGGACCAGCACCAGTCAAATACAAAAAAGAAGGACCCTTCTTTTTGAATCAAGAGCTTCCTTTCGTCACCTTGATTACCAAATCCTCACCACTTTTTAACACCTCCAAAACTTGCTAAATAAATAGCCTCTGATTAATCATATCTGATTTCATGATCACTTCAATCCTTCCTCCATCTTAATCTTGTTCTGGTAAACATGACTGTGAAAGATTTTCCTGAAGAATGTTGGGAATCAGTCTTCAGATTCCTTGGCCTTGGTCATCATCATTTGGAGTCTCTATCTCTGGTTTGCAAGCAGTTTCTTGCCATTACAAATAGGCTTCACTTTTCTCTCACAGTGTATGATCCAACCATTCCACTTCTTCCTCGGTTGTTCCTTAGATTTCCAAGGCTCAAAATCTTAGACCTGAGTCTCTTGAATGGCCACCATGAAGGCTTGCTTCGTCAAATTTCACAATCTGGGTTGGAGCTTGATTTGATTAATCTATCCAACCAGAGAACACTTCCTGTTGATGGCTTGCGAGAACTTGGCTCAAACATGAAAAATTTGAGGGTTCTGATCTGCTCAAACATTGGCTCTCTTCGTGATAGTCATCTGGTAATCATAGCTTATTGTTTCCCATTGCTTGAAAAGCTTGACATAAGCTTCCCATTGAATTCTCAAGCATCTGATTTTGGGGTTCTAAGGCTGTCTTCTATGCTTGAGCATCTTCGCAAGATTAATATCTCTGGTAATCATTTGATCACTGATAAATCATTGTTCTCCCTTTGCCAAAACTGTTTGTCATTGGAAGAGATTTCATTCTTCATCTGTTTTAAGATCACTCAAACAGGCATTGCCTCTGCGATCCGCCTCAGACCCGGTTTGAGCTCCATTGCCTTTAACATTGAAAAGAAAAGAATACATGGACCTGGTTTAACACTCACCCCCATTGACTTGAATTTGATCGATTCATTCAGGACATTGAAAAGGTTAAATGCTATTGATTTGTCCAATTCTGTTATCTCGGATGAGTTTCTCTTTGCGGTTGCAGAAGGTGCAGGTCTTCTGCTAAAGAAGCTTATCCTCCAAGACTGTTGCAATTGTACATTTTCAGGAATCTCTTATGTGTTATCCAAATGCCAATCTGTTCAATGCTTGGATCTTCGGAAAGTTGATTTTTTAACTGATCAATGTATCAGCAAGTTATCTGTATTTCTTCTTAGCCTAACCACTATAAACCTCAGTGGTTGTTGCCAGCTGACAAATTCAACATTTTTCATTCTCACAAGAAACTGTCCTTTGCTCAGTGAGATCAAAATGGAAAGGACATATCTTGGGGTGGAAGGGGAAGAAGATTCAATGAGGGATTTTTCTGTCAACCATGAAGTGAAAAAAGTGTTTTTGGGTGATAATGTTTTGCTGAGTGATGCAAGTTTGGTAAAATTTGTTTCCATTTGCCCCAGTTTGCAGCTTCTTGACTTATTCGGTTGTGAGGGTGTTTCTGGTGAAGGTGTTGTTGAGGTTTTGAAGAGATGCAGTGAGATAAGGCATTTGAACCTGGCTAATACAGGAATGAAAGTGTTTGATATAGACTTTGAAGTTTCGAACCTGAAGGTGTTGAAGTTGTCAGGGTCAAAAATTGAGGATGAAACTCTCTCAGTAATTTCAAGAAGGTGTGATGGACTGCTACTTCTGGACATTCAGAGTTGCTGGCGTGTTACAGCAAAGGGTGTTAGAGAAGTAGTAGAAAACTGCAAGACATTGAAGGAGTTGAATCTGAAGAATTGTAGGTTGGTGAGTGATGATTTTGTTGCTTGGTTGGAGTTTTCAAAACCATCATTGAGAATAATAGTCACACCTACTGATGTTGGTGCTTATTACTGATATGAAGTTGAGGAAAATCATTGAGATGTGGACACCGTCTTGGTTGGTAGTGTGTTAAGAATCATGTGTGTTAAGGGTAGTGCTATTTTAACAACACATTCCACAACAAAGGAAAAGAAAAAGTAAAGAGAAGAGACCAAAATATGTAGAATAAGATGGATGATTTGATGGAAAAAAAAAAAAAGCTTTATGGGAGTTTATTGTTAAAATAGCATTGCACCGTTAATAGCATTTTTATGATAAGTTGGAAATCGTAGCTGTGTTGTGTGTGAATTTTTTTGTATGTTGATATTTCGTGTTTGAGGAAAAATTTGAGGAACATTTATGAATTTGTTGTTTTTGAGAAGAAAAATAATATTATATTATTATGTAATATTACGTAACTACTAATACGATGAAAATAATCAAAATTATATTAGATTTTGTTTTTGAATTTTAAGTGTGTTGATAAATTTATTCTCAATCAGTCATGAGATGATCTTACATAAGTGTGTTGATAAATTTATCAACACACATTTGTTGTTTTTAGTTGCTAGAATAGCTACATCATTGTCGATTTTAGTTTCATTTTCTGTTTTGATTTTTTTTTTCTTGTTATTTTGCTCATACCTTTGTTGTTTTTATAGGTTAAAAAATATTGCTTTCGTATTTTGAGATTAATTGTAGTATTCTAAATTGAATGAATTTGCTATTTCGAGTTCTTGCTTTTCAATGATTCTAACTGTCGTTAAGGAGGAATGTTCCGACTCGCATTTAGGAAGAAGATGAATAAAGAAAAGGAAAAAGTCTTTTTAACAACATTTTTTTAACAAATTTTTGACAAGATATAAGTGGTAGTTTGTAATTAGTCTTTTTTAAATATTTTTTAAACTTAAATTCAAATAAACCAATAAAATAATGACATTTATTCCGTTATAAAAAAATATTGTCAAAATATCATCATCCCAAAGAAAACCAACCAAGAAACCGAAGACCAAACAACCAACACAAAGCAAAGAAAGCAGAAATCAATTAGAACAGGAGGAAGGTTTTTGGAATGCAGAGAGGGTTTCAAAAGCTAGATTTTGGGAAGAAATAGTTTTGAAAAAACGAAATTTTCAAACCCTCGCTACTACCACTACAAATCTTAATTCCACGTCATAAAAAATTAATTGAAAAACAATTACATCTGGACCAATGTTTTGACACGTCACAGTGTAAAAAACAATTGTAAAAAACATGGTCCACATGTCCCTTTCCTTTTTATTTTCTATTAGTCTTTTTTTAAAAGATAAAAAAAGTATGTAAAGAAACAACTTTATATATAACATGTAATTTCAATTTGAGTGAGATTCCAAATTATATTAATCATTTACAACATATCATGTGCTATAAAAATAAAAAGAAAAAAATATATAAAAGTGAGGAAAAGTCATATAAATCTTACTATCTATTACATCTACGTAAATGCAATTGACAAGTCTATCTGTCCAATGTCCATATCAAAATAATTTACAGTACCATTTTTCATTAGCTCATCAAAATATCCTTTTAAAATAAAACTGTGAAAGTTGGTCAACTCAGAAAACAAACGATACTTATAATAGTGTTTGCCCATAAATGTTTTATTTTGTTAATTTCACCTTTTCAAATATTGAAACTGATAGTTCCTCAGACTTGTCTCACAAACTTGTGCAGTACAGTGATAATCCACAGCAATGGATACATAAAAAGAAAGAAAAGTGAAATTTATTCGAATTGCAGGAGCCCAGCCTCTCGATAGCTCTCGACAGAATCAATGAGTGTTTCCTCCAGCGACCTGTATTTCCAACCCAACCTTTCCAGTTTCTCTGAGCTGAACCTTAAGTAATCATCCACCTCAGTGAAGCTGCCGGCAATGAAGCTTGTAGTTAAGCATGTAACAAAAACATAGTACATGAAAACAGTTTTCTATCGTCTTACAATCACAATATCCTAACCTAGGTAGTGAATTCTCCAAAGCTTGCACTACTTTCATTAATTGTTTGGAAATTTGGATTGATTTTCCTAACAATTTTTCTACAACAAGACTGCAAGTCCTCCAATTTTTTCAGGATAAAGTTGCAAACCTATAATAGTTGCAACATTACTAAAAATATTTCATTGTCTTTCTCATTGATCGAAACAATTTGACAGTACAAGTATTTATACTCACGACAACTGGCTTAACAAAATAACCTACTTTACATGTACGTACATGTACTCCTTAGTAATTAATGACTTTTTTTCAGTTGAAGAATGTAAGCAAAACAACAGCGCACTCACTCTAGTGGGTGAGATTCTTGTAGGCATACTAAAACAAACAAACATCCATTTTGGATTCCAAAAAAATTTAATCCAGTATCAGATCATCTGATACAAATGTTCTGTTGCTATTATTTATCCTTTAGTTTTCTCTCAAAAATAAATCCCTCACTTATAGCTTGCATATCTCATGTTTGAATATTATTTTAAATGATTTGTGTGTACCGATAAAATAAGAAATTTCAATAATAAATTAATAATTCAGGTCAAACACAAGAATCAGCAGCCTGGATCAGAATAATAAGATTTCAATACAGGTGCATCAAATCCAAAAAAAGGGTGTTTAGGTTGATACTTGGCTTATTACTACAACTTTCCTTCGAATTATAAATCAAGAGAAAGTGAATCTTACTTGGAAGGGTACTTGTAGCTTGGATATATACTCTTCAGTTTCTCTACCAAATCCCGTGTTTTGATGGTGTGTGCAGTGCATATGTATCTCTGCTCTGCCTCAGGCTTCTCGTACACCAAAAGTATTGCATCAACTACATCCCGTACATCGACTATCCAACGGGTCTTATTTTCAAATGAGTCACCACCTTCAATTTCAGACAAACCAGAAAAAAAACACCAATAACATGATTCTCTGTTATTGGATAACTATGTTATTCTAACTCTTAAGAGTAAGTCACACACACACACATATATATAACGATAATTTGACAAGGCAATAGTAGGCACCTTTCAAAAGTTTGGGGAGAACCAAGCTACTAGCATTGACAGTGGTTGACTGCAAAATTGGCCCCCACACAATGGAAGGACAAATGCTTACCACATCAAGGCCAGTTCTTTTTCCAAAGTCCAGGGCCTGCTCCTCTGCCTCTGTCTTTGAATAACAGTACCAGTTCTAGATCATACGTGAGATATTAGTTACATTACCATAACCATTCTCGATGACTGAAACTAAACACATTTTGCAACTTAACCAAAATAAAACAGTATACTGCATACCCCAATCAAAGACAATGCTACTACCATCATAGAATAAGACTAATGACAAATCCACATCATAAGCACACTTGTATTAAGTTTACAGACCTGAGTTTTTTTGCAGTAATCTTTATCAGACCAATAGGACTCATCAATCACTTTATCTTTAGGTATATTTGGGCCAATGCCAATAGCAGTCACCGATGACACATAGACAACTCGTTGTACTTTAGTTTCAAGACAAGCTTGAAGTACGTTAGTGGTTCCTTGCACAGCAGGTTCAATCACTTCTACCTGAAGAATCAATTGTCTGATAATATCAGCAATCCAAAGAAAAAAGCTATGGTTTCAATTGTACACCTTATTACATTATCCTAAATCATTATGAAGGAAATCAACCGAGATGTAATCCCAACCCAAGGATTGAAATCAGATAAGATCATGAACATGATATTAACTCCATGATAATGCCTTCAATTTAAAGTGTCTTGGAAGATATTTCTACTTCATATAGTGATATGAGAACAAATATCCTAAATACACGAATGAGAAATATTCAAGTTCTAATCAAATTCCCTTTGATCTAAACACTCACTCGAAGAAGTTTGAGAAAGCACTTCAAGCACCATCATGGTGACCAACGGAAAGAATTATTTAACATCGTGATTTAAAATGCATCTTCCTTGAAACTTGCACTTCTTCAAGCTCGCCCTAGTGATAGGATCAAACTGAATTCAAATAGGATCTAAGTAAATCCACCCCTTTCCATATGTATAAAATATTCATTTTTGTACCAGATACGGAACTTTCTATCGTGAAATTATTAATTTAGCAACTGCATGAATTTTAGAAATAACAAATCAACAACACTGGTGCCATGACTTGAAAAATGTTTCAATCGTGTCACTCACTAAACATTTACTCTCGCCAAAGTCTGACTTTGGTTAATAACCTTGACTAAACTCACTATTAAGCAACGAAATTCCAAATATACAAGTCAAGATGGGCATGAACAAAAATCTAGATTGGTTTGATACAATATTATTATATTATATATATATATATATATATATATATATATATATATATAATAATAATAATAATAATAATAATAATATTGTGTAATTATTTAATAATATTGTGTATAATAAAAATCTCTATGTTTTTAAAATTTGTAATTGATTATCATCATAAAAAGCATGTTTTTTATTTTTATTTTTAGTACATATTTTTTTGATAAGTTATATAGAATGTTTGAAGAGTGAATGTGAGTGTAGTTCACGTTTTAATAAGAGAAAATAGTGTATTCTTTAAAAGTTTAGTATTAAAATATATCAATTATTATAATTTTAGTACACTGTATGAATGAATATGAAAGTAACATGGCTATTTGCTAAACATTAAAAAATTTAATTAGTTAGCTCAGACTAGCAGTAGTTTATTGTTTTGAAAATATTTTATGTTTATCAAGAGTTGAAAAAGAAAACATGAAACAAAAAGTATAGAATATTTTCATTTTATTATCGAAATAAACCAAATACTTACAACACATAACATTATTTAAAAGTAAGTATAATAGATTATATTGGTATCAAACATTTTATCTTTAGTGCTAGTAATTATAAAACTGAATTACATTAAAAAAAAACGTGTATATATCTATTGAAAGAGTGTATTTTGTCAATTAATATTTTATACGATACTAATTACATGATATTTAATACATTTATTCACCTATATATAGAGATTTCATATAAAATATTTTACAATAAATTTTATTACAGTTTCATATAAAGATGTTTTATATTAATTTTTTTTTTCTCCTTCCTACTATCTTCTTGAATTTTTTTCAAATGTTCACATACTTTATATATAATATCCTGAATTTTATATGTTATCAAACCAAATTATAATCATGAAAATTATTTTTTCTTAAAGGAAAGATGGATTTGGATTAACATCCACAGGAATTTCACATTCATAAACAAAATCCTCAACCAGTTGATGTGTTGTGAGGACGAAAGCAAAATGAGAGCGAAATAAAATATTGAAAACACACATTTACATAAAAAGGAAGAATGGACGTTGAAGAAGTAGATGATTAGGCTTGCCTGAGGGTTGGGAACAATGGTTGAGGGTACAGGACTTGCGACATGAAAAACCGCAGTGCATCCAGCAATTGCTGAGAGAATAGACTCGTAATTCAAGAGATCTGCCTTGAAGAGTGTGAGGTTTTCAGAAGCTCCCTCCAGTTTCAGTAAGTGCTCATATTTCTCACTACCTGCTCATAACTGCTTCTCTCAATCTTCACTCTAATATCAATGCAATCCAAACAATAAGAAATCAAGTAAAACGTAACGAACCGGGTTGTCTCACTGTTCCATGGACATTGTAACCTTTGGAGAGAAGAAGCTTAACAAGCCAAGACGCCACGAATCCTCCAGCACCAGTCACGCACACCGTCTTTGCTGCCATTTATCTCTTCACCTTCTCCCACGTTCTAATTTCGTACCCCCCTTTTTTCTTTTGTTATTGTATGTTTATCTTAAGATTATGATATGTTCAACCGGTTGTTATTAATGGAAAGCGACAAGTCAATGCAATCTTTTTATTTGAAAAATATTATTACGAAACACCTAAATTTTTTACATTCATTTAACAATATCTTTATTTACTTTTTTCTCTTTTGAAAAACTATAAAATTTATTTTTAGAACATTTTATTATTATATTACGTGTCAAATGAATGTAAAAGTATATCATGATATTATTACTCTTTTATCTTATTTGAAAAAAAAATTTAAAACTTTTTTTACAATCTTTTGATAATGTATTCATAAACAATGAATCTTTTCAAATATTTTTTAAATATAAATTAAAATAGATTAATAAAATAATGATAACACGTATTTTGTTATAAAAATTTATTAAAAAAGTTTTCAAAATGGATAAAGATACTTAGACAAACATTTTCTTGACAACATTTGAACATCATCATACATGTCATTGTGTGATTGGTCCATGGTGGTGTCATTGTGTCATTTGGACCAATCACACAATGACACATATGATGATGTTCAAATATTGTCAAAAAAAGATTGTCTATGTATCATTTCCCTTTCAAAATATCACCGTCCGCGTCCCTGTCCATTTTCAGATTAGGTCCATATCGGTAGCCCATTAGGTTCGACATGTAGGTGTAGTATATCCCGTTATACTGAAATTAATCTATTTTACTTTTAATACATTTTATGAATTTCTAATAATGAATAATAATCTTAAACAACAAAAAATAATAGGCAAAATTACGCAAAGTAAATATTGATATCTTCGACAAAAATTGTTTTTAAGAACTACAACAGAAATATAGAGTGCATATTTTATTTGCACCCAACAAAGTAGAAAAATAACACAATGTATTATATAACCTTATCGTCAAATTTATCTGATTATTATTCAACTCTCAGTATGAATATTGATTAAACCGAAAATTTATAAAATAGTTTAATAACCTATTCTTGTAGTGTAATTTACTAGATGTTGATTTGAGCATAAAAAATAAAACATGCTAAGCCCTTCAGTGATAAATAAAGCATTTTATATAATCTTGCTTGGGTCAAGCCCTTCAGTGATAAAAATGTAAAGATACGAAACTTGGCTCCAACATCTTGGACTCTTCCTGTATGTTTAAGTTTAAATAGGTAGTAGATAATGGAAAAGAGAATAATGGAGTGGAACAAAAACTGTTTTACTAATTTATATTTGTAAAAAAAATAATAATAATAAAATATAAAAAAAAAAGATTATGATCTATTATATTTTATTATTCCACTCCATTTAAGACGCATTTTGTGTAACTAAGTTCTTAAATTATAGAATAATTATTTTGTCATTGTAAATTTAACTTATTATGGTTATAAAAAAATAATGTGAAAATTAAAAAGGTATAACTCACTTCATCACAATTCATTCAATACAGTTCTAAATCGTTATCTGGTGGTAATTCGATCACCAATGTAAACATAAGAGACAAATCCAAAAGATGAGATCGAGATAGTAAGGCCCCTAAAAGGTTTACATCTCAGAAAATGTGATAATATTTCAAACTTAAGGAATTGCAAGTAAATAAGAGACAAGTTGTGAGTGGTCAAAATAATACTTTAGCTTAAATTCACCCAAAGGTTCTAGGTTATGGTAGGTGATTTTGAGTAGTGTGCACAAGATTATAGGTCCAAAGCTTATTGCCACTATTGTACAAAACAAAAATCCATCCAAGGCTGGTATAAAATAATTGAAGGGGCTGATCAGAATATTGATCTCCTCATACACAAATAAATTTGGAATAACAAATTGCATCAGTAATTGATGTGAGGATTGTAGTTGTAAAAACCAGACCTGAAAACCAGTGATTCAGCCACTTGAGCAGTTTGGTTCACACCTGACTGACCCCAATAAAAATGCACAACCCAGACGACTTTTCATCATGCGGCTGGTTTTCTTTCCAATTTTTTCACGTTGGGGTTTCTTTCATCTAATCTGACCACCATTAAGTTGCCATACTAGTTCGAGATCTATAGCTATGCTCAGGATTATCACGAAGACCCAGCTTAGAGATAACAAAGCAATAGGAATCCCAATCAGTTCTTCTGAGGTATTTCAGTAATCTTTTTCTCCTCTGAACCATTGCTATCAATCCTTTACGAGAATGAACATCCTAAAGCACCATGGAATGAATAGAGTCAGAGAAGAGTGTATATATATATATATATATACTACTCTATATTTACATCGGATTAAATGGACCTTTTATTAAAATGACAGGGTCACATTGTATAGAATAAGTCTGATTAGTTACGTTCACAAAGTAAATATGAACTGGTTATAAAGGGTAATAACTTCCATAATATATAGCATAGGCTGGTCAACTGACATAAACAACAGCAAGATGAAACAAAAAAACACAATGAGAGTACAGTCACCAATCCAAAATCCTGTCTACGGCCATATCCAAGATTTTATTAAGAAAAGTTATAACAACGTTCAGTATATTTGACCTGCTCTAGAAATCAAATAAAGCTAAAATCAAATTGTCCCCATGTTAAACAACTGAAACACTCGCATAGATGAAACTACAACTCTGAATATCTAAAAAAAATGGCAGGGAAGCTAGCTAATCTCAGTCTTAAATCATCTGCTACTGAAAGTGTAATGCTCCAAGCCAGGCAAACTAGAGTTAAATCACTTGTTAGTAAATAATTATAATGCAAGTCAAAGTTCTGACTAAATAACAGAACAACCAACTAACGTCTTCAATGATTGGTGTGTTTTTCTGTGTAACAGTACTAAAAGATCATATGGCTATCTCATTGCATAGTAGAGTGTAATAAAATAAAAGTCCTGACACTTTATGATGAGTTTTCAAAAATCTGCTCCTTCCTAATAAAGAAAGCATTCAATTAATCATACAGTTGGAATAAAATTTTAAATCAGTTTTTTTTTTTAAAAAAAAAAAAACAAATCTTACATTCTATGAACACAGAACACTAACAAAAGAAATTGGAGGAATTCCTTGAATTTCAAACTAGATTTGCAAGAAGTAGATGCCACAATTAAAATGTCCTCCATAAATTAAGCAACAATGTCCGTTAATAATGTATATACAACCACAGATAACAACTTCTACAAATTTTCTAATGAAGAGTATTCTAGTCACTGGTCACAAACACAAGAGTATATTAAAAAAAATGGAATATGAAGGGACAACTCACCTTCTTGTGTAGGACTGCGGATAGATGCTTGATCTTAGTTGTGAGTTGGGCAACTGCATAACATCAAAGGGACAGTATTAATTCCCTAACAAGTGCCTATCAACATTGTAACACCCTTAATTTGTATTTCATAAAAACGTGCAAAAATTTAAAATTTTCACAAATCATAAATAGGATTATTCTATTTTAATCGAGCAGAAAGGTATAAAAGAAACTACTTTCATATTCCACATCATGGCTATTTGATGTTTACAACACAGTGATTAAATATGAAAATATACGACTACAAAACAATTTACAACCATACATTACATATGCATGTAATGTAAAGTGTCATCTAACGTCAATAAAATATAAAAGTTTTAAAAGTTTACTCATTAAATAAAAGTTCAATTTGAAACAAGATTGAAAATAATGATTAAGAATGTTATTGACACTAAAATAAAACTCCCATCACATTTCCCCTCTCTCGTCCATTAGTTGCTCCAAAATCATCTGCACTGCACTCTTATCTGAGCTCTCGGATAATATACATAATACGTTCATCGCACAAGCATATACACATATAAACAAAACACATTAAAATGTGAGAGATAACGAAACAAAAAAAAAAAACTAAATAAGTTATCGCTTATAAGCTAATTTATAACTTACAAATTAAAATTTCTAAAATAAACAACTTTAACATATACTTATCAACTATTTTTGTAATTCAACAAATTAGTTCATAAAATAACCAAATAAGTTAATAATTGATTTATTTACCTTATCAAGGTCATTCTTTTTATACGTATTCTATATTAAGTGATCTTTCTAAACCAATTCTTTTTTTTATACAAGCAAACTCTGTACCAGCTTCTATTATTTTTCAATTCACTTCAACTTAATTTACCACTTAACATACCTAAGAAAACATTAAAAATATCTTCAAGTGAATCAAATAAAGGATACCTATATAATTCAATACTGCAGAATAACTACAAATAATCTTTATTAGTTACCATTCCAAAACCTCAACTGATCCAACATACCTATTTATGCAGACCAATATTCAGACTATCAGAAAAAGAATCATGCCATTTACATTAATGTGCCACAATATTCAGACCAAACAAAATGATATCAATTCAAACATATTACCAATTTATTCTAATTTATAACACTATATATATTATATATATTATTTCCAATGTTTCCAGACTTAATATATCATGCAGTATACTACCCCTAAAAGTTCTTCCAATTTGATAATCTGTAAAAGATTCCAATCAACCCGGCTCATACGAACATTTCTAATCTAATATAATTCTCTTTAAATTAATTTATAGCCTAATAGAATAGCTTACGGTCAGAATATGAAATCACCAACTTCCACACATATTATACTATATTACAAGTCAGGAATCATTTAGAACTTAACACAATTCATACAACCAACACAGGTACACCTATATCTATAAAGAAACATATCAAAATGCAGTGAGAATAGGATATTTCAGCTTTAACAAATAGAATCCTCCAATTATACCCTTCCGTTCTGCAGAATATATTCACTTTTAAAGAATTATCTTCCATAAGCTAATTCTTGCTGTTAAGTTCACAATATTTACATCTTAACATTTATTCCTTACCATACACATCTTAACGTAGCATGGCCCTAAACATTCTAAAATTTCATGCATAGAACACAACTCCATACTTTGCTAGGTATCATCCAGTTCAATTTTAGACCCTTATCTTAATATTTCTCAATCATAATTTACATTTGTTACTTCCCGTTTACCATAAATCTATCTCCAACCACTTTTCTAAATTATAATAAAACAACTCAAATCAATAGCTACTAAATCAAAATAATCCATACAACCCATGTTCGCTCTAATTAGCGTCATAACATTTCCAGACCAACAAAATAGTTTTCATTCAAACATGTAACCCAACAGAGCATACTTCAATGTTCCAGTTCATAATCCTTTCAACTATTGATACCCAATACCATTCTGCACAACCATATCACCAATTATTTCCTTATTCATAACCAAAACTAAAGTATTCCTGTTTCCCATTTTATCAAATTATTTTCATAATAATCATAGATAGATACCCAACTGGAAATATAACACATAACATTTGCAAGATCCAGAATCAACTTGTAACCTTCCAAAACATATTCAGAGTATTATATATATGGGAGTAAAAGTTCTATCTTGTATCAAGTAAACAAAGGTCTATCCAAAATCTTAGAAAGGAAATATACCAGGTGTCCTACCGTGTATAATAATTTTCATAAAAGTCATTTGTATCAACTAAACTCATGGAAGTGATAAAAAGCTACACAAAAATAGAAATTTCACATCAGACATGAGCTGCTCCACTCTTATGTATGGTTCCCGTTAATGTTAGAGGAAAGTTATGGTATCATAACATAACAATTTGGTAATTTCAATCTATACCTTCCATCAGTTTTTTTTTTTTTTGCCAAGCACCATGTCCAAGCATTAAAATACACTAAAATAGTAAAAGAAATCTGAAAATTTACTGAAAAGGCTGAACCACCATTTTGGCAAGGTGGGACAACATCTTTTAAAAAGAAATACACTAGTACCAACACTACTGCAAATCAGAATAGTCAAGCTTCCGAAAATTTTAGAGGAACGTTGTAACCAAGATCTCTTTTCCTTCTAACTCAGATTTACAAGGCATATAGGAAGTTCTAACATTCGTAAGGTAAGGTAAGATAGAAACACAAGTCAATCACAGGGATCAACATACATCAACCATTCCAAGCAAAGCATCACAAGGTATGCATGAATTAGCTCCCTTACCTCAACTCCAGCAGCTCCAACTCATTTATATGGTCTAAGGTGTCTCCAAACATCTAGATCTACTAAGTTTTTCCAGCTTCTCTAACCTGTACATTCACATCTTTTATCTCAATCTCACGCCCCTCATACTTTTTCGTTTCCCTTCATTAAGGGAAAAGCCCAGGTTTTATCATTGAAAATCGGCAGCCTTAATGTTGGACGGTTCCTAAATCAAGGAGACTCTTCCTTAATTCCCGCTTACAGTCTCCGTAGCCTTCATTTTCAAGTTTTGTATGTTTTGTCCCATTAGTCACATGAAGATAAATTTGGTGTCCAACCTCAATCAGTCAAGGATACTATCGTGGAAAGGGGAAACCAATGAAAATGTGTGGGGAAAAGAATACAAAACACGTTAAGAAAGAAAAATTAACAAGAGGCTTCAGTTTTCCTTAACCAAAAACAAGGATTAATTGTACTGAAAAATATATATACTGTATTGAATGTGAATTCTGACAATAAAATTTCAATACATATCCTGCAGACTGAATAAAAAAAATATACCTGAACACTATATTACTAACTTACAATAATAAATTCTTACTAACTGATTATATCTCACTTGTGAAAGAATAAAAATATCTATTAATAAAATTTTGGGATCTCACAAACATTCTCATAAGGATCAGCAACCTCAATTTTCACGAAGACCAATATTGCAAATAAACAAGCAAAGCAAAACTAATCCCTTCCTTCCATATCTTTTTCATCAAACAAAGACTTCACAAATCAGTAATGAGCAATTCCCCTTACTTTGAACACGCGCAGAACCGCAGTCCGACTCCGACATTTTAAACTCATCCCTAACCTTCGCAAGCTCAACTTTCATCTTCTCAGCGGAGGACATGTTATCCGGATGAAAGTACTGGAAATAAACAGTGACAATATTAGGACATCAAAACAAAAACACTATAACAGGTTGTGGATAGAATGAAACGAAGGTTGACACAAACAAATATAAGCAAAACATGTAAAATGTAAAAATAATTACCTTTTCAACAAGATGGGGTTTAGGAGGTTCCAGAGAGAAGGTTGGAGTCCCACTCAAATGGTTCAATATGCTAAGTCCCTGTGCTGGAAAACGCACACACATAAAAACAGTTAATCAGCTCTTTTAATTCAAATCTAGACTAATTTTTCGCATAACAAATATAAACAAATTCAATATCAACTCTTTATGCTCATATAAACAAATTCAAATCTAGACTAATTTACTGTTTTCTCCGTTTTATGCTTATATTAAGCATTTTTTTTGCTGTTTACCGTGTAATTCTAAATTAGTCTAGATTTGAATTAGTCTAGGTTAAAAAAACGACAAGAAGAAGATTTTGTTGAAGTAGTTACTGACCTGAAGCTTTCTTCGCGGCATTATTTTGCTCTTGATTAATCTCAACGAGACATTCCCTTATTGCGCCAATAGTAGAATCATGGATATTGGAACGGGCTTGCTCCTCCTCCATCTTCCTCAACCTCACCAACCTCTCATTCAACTCCCTCACTGAAAACCAACCCTTTTCCTTTCCCTCCGGCCTCAGCTTTCTCAATTTCTTCCCCAAATCCTCCACGCTGTAAGTCTTCAAGAACCCCGCCGAAAACATCGTCTTCGACTGCGTACCCTCTTTCCTCATCTCTTTCCCGAAAATGTCCTGCGGCAAGGCGTTCGTGCCGCCGATCATCCCAGGACGGCCCTGCCACGGCGAGTTTTGGGCACCAGAAAAGTTCCGCAGGCTCTCGCGAATGGTATCCATTCTGAGGGAGGGCGGTTCTCCCGATCTGGGGGGATTCCCCTGCGCGTTCTGGCGCTGGTAGATTTGCTGGAACGAAAATTGCTGCTGCTGCTGCTGCGACGGGTGGCCGGGCGGAGGAGGAGCGGTCTTGGCGCGGAACTCGCTGAGGTTTTTTCGGATCTCGTTTGCGAAGAGTGGTTGTGAGCGAGGGTTTGAGGAAGGGGATGNGGGTTGTTTGAGATTTTCCCTTACCTCTCTNAAAAGGGAAGAGAAGGGAGAGTTGGAGCCGGAGTTAGAATCGGAATTCGAAGTCGAGAAGAAGAGNGTGCGAGAGCTGGTTGCCCTCCGACGATTGAGACGGAGAAGAAGGGCCATGGCAGAAGATTGCACTACAGAGGCTTTGTTAGGGTTTTAGTTTGAGTCACGGTGACTGTCAAGTAAAATCTTAATTTTAATTTTAATTTTACTTTAAAATCTTAGTTTTTGAAGAATATAAAATACTTTTAGACTAATTTAATTCACGGTATATTTAGAAACGCTGAAAATTGATATAATTGTTGGAAAGAAAATAGACCTTGGTTGATTTAAAAAAATCAAATTAAATAAATAAATTATAATATTTATCTATATTTTGTATTTACTTTTGTTGATATAGTTTCAATATAATATTTATTATATTCTTTGAAAGAAAATATATGTTTTGTTTAAATTAATAGTTCAACGCTAAGTATATATATTAAAATTTATTTAGTGGTTGATTGTTTATGCAACATATTTGATTTTAATTGTATTTTAATTTCAATAACTTTACAATCTCTATAATGTATTTTTTGTATTATATTTTCTAAAACTTCATTAAATAATCGTATTAATATGGTTAAGGAGATATATGTTTTGAATCAAAAATAGCAGGAAAACTCACTTTTCATTGTGATTGTTCCTTTGAAAGCTCCTTCAAAATAAATTATTACTACTATCAAGTTCAAAATATACAACAACGTACAAAAGGTTTAAAAAATTTAAAATTCATATTTGTCTATATAAGTTAAAAATTAAACAATAAATCCATTAATTAAGTTTAAAATAATTTAACAACGGAACTAATTTAACAATTATTTATTAAATTAAGAAAACTGATAAATAAATAGAAATAAAACACAGTCCACCTAAGATAACTTATTCCTTTTATTATTAAATAAATTACTAATATTATTATGATTAATTAGTGCTAATTATGGTTTAAAAGGTCTAGGTTTGTCAACTCTACTGACCAACCATGAACACTATATAAACCCATCCCTTCCTATTTTCTTTTCACTCTTCCTTCCTTCTTCATTCAGTCTTTCTATCAACTCCTCCTCGTCACCAATGTCCAAGCTCCACGACCAGTGGGTTTCCATGGCCATCGCCGACGACAGCCTCGTCGCACACCAGCTCCTTCTTCTCCGCTGCCACCACCTCTCCTCCGTCAACCCCTGGACGTGCCGTCAGCGCCGAACCACCAGGCTTCCTGCTGCCGCTGCCCGTGCCAGTCCCACCAACTCCCTTGACGGCTTCGAAGGTTCCACTCGCCCAATCGCACCAATGCGATCCTCAGAGCCTAAGGTGCATCTCCTCCTTCGTCTCCTTCTCTGTTTCCATTACTTTTACGGTTATCGCCGTGTCTCTCGCTTCTCACTCTCTTTTCTACTTCTCTCACTCCCAATCAAACAAAACAACCGCCATTGACATCTTTTTATATTTACAATTATACCCTCACCCTTCAGATCGGGCCTCCTTCTTCCGCCGGAAACGTCTACAGTAAATTCCGTTCTCTTCTCCCGGTTTTTCGTCGCCATCAAATGCGAATGGCCTTTTTGTCCTTTTCCCTTTTCACGTTTTTTAACTATTAGGTTATTTACAGAAAGAGGAAGTGGAATTTGATTTCATAGTATTAATTAAAATTAAAATTGTTTTAATATTAAAAACAGAAATAAATAAATACTATGCACGTGTCTTAAATGTCTAGGCACGGGCTTCAATAATAAGGTCAGGGGCACACTCGTAATATCAAGTTTTCCACGTCAACTTTTCCTGGTAACGTGTTCTACGGTGGTTTTGTGCTGGATAATTTATTAATGGGTCTTAGTGCTTTGTGGGGTTCATGCAGAAGCACAGAGCCATAAATATGAAAGTACAAAATCAAATCTACACAAAATTAAGTGCAATTAAATGTTTGTATAATTATCATAATTAATTTAGATTTATATATAAAAATTAAAAAAAAAGTAATTACTTACTGTTTTAGTTTTTAATATAAAATAATAATCTAACCATAAGAGAATTAAATTTAATTCATGCAAGTTCAAATTGAATGAATATTTAAAACTTAAACTGTTTATTTAATCCGTTGTAATTAATATTTTCCAAAACTGTCAGAAAAAAAAAACTAAAAGGTGCTGTTAATTTGATTATAGAATATCACATTTATCTGTAATAATAATAATACAGCAGTAGTTAATTGGCATCATGTTAAGCAGAAACAAAATTAGTTTAGTTTATAGTTAAATTCTTTCTTCAGTAGTTTCTTTGAACAAATTTGAAATTATAACATAATGTGACATAAACTCATGCAATTTTGAAACTATACATCTAATTTTCAGCTTCATCTAGTTATTAATCTTTGGGTGCCCACATGTTTCTAAGAGTTTGTTTTATAGTGTGATGAATGTTTAAGCTCTTTTATGTTTGGTATCTTTGCAGCCTTTGGATAAAACTGCAACTTTCCCTGATAACAGTAAAAGTTCTTCTTCAAAGAAGAAAAGAGTAAGTATAAACTTTGCTAATCATCAGTGGAAGCGAGTCTTTTATATATATATATATATATATATATATATATATATATATATATATATATATATATATATATATATTGAGTAAAAGATGAAACATTTTCTCCTTGTTTGAGTATGATTATGAGGTTGTGGTGTGTTGCATCTCCAAAATATACATGCTTTATTTTAATTTTTTAATTTTGTACCTGGTTTCAGACTATCTCTCAGCTACGACGAGTGGAACAAGAGAAGAAAGAGGAAGGGAAGAATTTAAGAGACGTAAGATGGACTTGTATTAATTAATGTTTAGAGATGTATATAGAGACAGACATGTTTCTGATTGTTTGTTTTTCATTGAAATATTGAGCAGGAGCTAGAAGCCACATATCTCAAATATGATAGAAGAAGAGCAGAAGGCGAAAGGTTAAAGAAAACAAAGGCAAACTTTCTTGTTCTTTATCCCTCTTTTAAGAGCTGTTGTTTTCATCAAATGAAGTTTATGACAACTTGGTTCATTACAGGAGGAGTTGTTGTCTCGGCGTTACTTAGAAACGGATGTATCAAACATAGACCGGACAGAAGATCATATTGTTGAGAACGAATCAGCTGCTTCCGAGGATGGAAAGAGCGGTGGCCAGCAACCTCGAATATTCTTACCCGATCTGAATGAAGCTCCGGTGGAGGATTTCACAGAATTTGTTGGGTTTAACCAATAGGGAGTATTCTTGAAATTTATACTCTTATTCAAATATTCTTCTGGGCAATCTCTTCTTTACATAGATATTTACTGAGAAGTAGCAGTTACTTGTTGTATACACATAAGATAGTTCAAGGAATTTTGTTCTTGTACCAAGTTTGTTTACCTCTTATATCATTCTTATGAGTTATTGTTCATTTCAACTTCATACATTGCATTCAATGTACATAATTCATCCACTTTGCTCACAAATTCCAGATAACGCTACATCTGATATTAGAGTATGTGTTGTGAGATTTATGATTATCCTTTTGTTCCCATATTTGGTTTTATTCCACTCAAGATAAACTCTAATTGTGAGATTCAGGGATTTTATATTTTTGTATTCCGTTGCTATTTGATTTCAAATTGAAATTATGTTTTAGTATTGAATAGATTGAATCTCACTGTCATAGATGAATTCAATGATCTAGCGAATCTATTAGGAGATGTTAATGTGGATTGAATGCAATAAAGTTTATGCTGGAAAAACAATTTTCATTCATATGTAAATTGAAAATGGATTATGAAAATCTAAGACCTTATTCACTTTAGAGGATTTGAAAGTAATATTTTTGCTGTTAATTTGAGTAAATTTGGAGATAAATGAGAATGAATTGAAAGTAAAATTTATGAGAATTAGTGTAGGATTGTGACAGATTAAAAAATTTAATTTTAAATTCATTTTCATTTACCTCCAAATTTACTCAAATAAACAACAAAAATTACCTTCGAATTCTCTCAAATTCACTCAATTACTTTTCCTCAAATTCACTCAAGTGAACAAGACCTAAATAACAATCTTCTTACATTAATTAAAATTAGTGTTTTAATTTTATTATGTAAATATCCTAATTTTATTATGTAAATTTTATTATGAATAATTGATCTATAAGTTAATTGAAGTTCATCATTATAAGACATTTTAGGATTACTATTAATTGTTTTTATAATTAATGTATAGATAATTTTATATGTGTCACTAGTTTTATTTATATATCCATAAGTAATAGGTGATTCTAGTTGATACATATTTTAATTATCATTATGATTAACACATCATTATTATGTTTGTGTATTAGTAGATCTCCCACAGCACAACACGAGTATAAAATAAGTATTTATATCTAAATCTGTATTATTAATGTCAGACATGTGAATTGTAGTTTCTATTCAAGTTTTTTACATTGGCTTAATATTGTTCCAATTTCAATAAGTGGAATTTTCCTTGAGTAAGCTTTAAATAATTTTCGATCTCATAGCTAAAGTTCTCTATTTGCTAAGTATACCCATCTAGTTTATAAGTTAAGTACTCTTTCATTTTGACTGTAGAAGCCCATAAAGAAAAGACCAAACATGTTTTATGGTATATATTATATATCCCTTATAAAATACTATTCTCATTATTCAACTTAAACCAATCCTTATAAACAATAAAATTATAACAACGACTTTTAATTATAACTTCAAAGTAATTTTAATCAATAAAATTCTAAACTAACAAAGATTTTTTTTTTCAAGCTGCCTTCTAAATAAAATAATTTTGAAATTGGCAATTAAAATAAATTAAATTGTGAAGATATAATTTATGCTATGTTCCTTATCCAGGAAATAAAATGATTAAATAAGTGAATGTTTGATTTTAAAATATTAAAAAATATTTATTTTACCTTCAAGTTTAAAGTAAAGCAAAAGTTGATTGCAGTGAAAACTTTTACAAAAGTACTGAATTCAACATGGTGGTCAAATAATCAATTTTATTTACTATTCTATTAAAAAGATTTATATAATCCTGCTTTTTACTTATGTTTTATTTTGGTAGCAACAAAAATAATTTCTTAAAGTGAAAACACATCCACAAATAAAAACAAAAATAAAAATACAATATAAATTTAATGTAATTTGAAATCTCAAAACTTAAATCCACGAATATTCAACAAAGTATTATGCAATTTCTTTTTTTTTTTACACAAAGTTACAAAACTTTATAGTAAAATTTATAAATCCTCTAATCATACACAATTAAACAAGTTCCAAAACAACTCTTTCATGAATACTCATTTAATATATATATATATATATATATATATATATATATATATATATATATTTAATATAATTTTATATTTTAAAATTTACATCCACAAACATCTAATAATATATAATATGTATTGTTTAATATAAAAGTTTTATAAAAAATTATAAATCATTTTATATAAAACCCATTTTAAATACTAATACTACTTTTTAATTTACAGAATAAAATATAACTTAATGAATATAATAGTTAATTAATTGCCATTCAATAATTTTGTTATAACATCGAATGTAATATAATTAAGTACAAAATCGAATGTCAATTTAAACCAAACAACAAACAGTATTTTACACAGTATTTTACACAGACGTAGATTAAAAGATATTTTATCAAGAAAAAAAAATCTAAACCAAACAAAAATCTAAATCGTTTGAATAAAGAATTCTTTTTGGTAATATATATATATATATATATATATATATATATATATATATATATATATATATATATATATATATATATATATAACGCCCCGATAACTTATGTTTAATCACAGAGTTCTTATAGCTTAGGTTACCAAAAAATTAAGTTGATATGAGTAGTCAAATCAATTCCTTTAAGTTATCATTCAGTTTCATACCTATCTATACAAACTAATTTGAATAAGGTTGAAGGCAAGAGACAAACAATTGAAGCAAATCTAGCTCTTAGACGAGCTAGAACACGAGTANAGGCTATCAATGTTATTTCATAACAAGTTGAAATTGATGCATCCCAATATCCGAAAACAATAAAAAGAAAAAAGAAAGAGTCAGAAGAAAAAAGTAAGTAGAGAACGAGGTATTTTTACTCATACTCTTACTTATGAGAATATCGTTTATATGGAAACAATAGAACAGGGGTTTATTCCCTTGACTAGTATTGAAGATAATTTGATTCCAACAGAAATTGCAAATAGAGCTGGTGAATTAGCTTCAAAAATGGATTCTTCCGATATATAAAAAAAAAATTCCAATGGCTCTTGCTATTATAACCACCACAACCACGATTTTTTATATTAAAAATTGAACCTCAAAATCAGAAATTGTATTGATACTAGATATCAAATAAAATAAAAATAGTAAATGAACTAGGACACATATTTTTAGAATTAATTGGTCTTTGATTCCGGTGTATATTTAATTCTTTTATATACCCTTTTTACTGAAAATCTGTCTAAAAATCGTTCTTTGTTTGTGTTTTTCACATTTCGTACCTCTTGCATCAACAATTATTCTCCGCTCTTCTCAACGTCGAGTGTCACATTTTTAACATCGTGATTTATATATATTTTATTTCTTTCTGGTAAGAAAATCTTTAATTTTTTTCTATGCTAATGAACCTATAAAATCATAAGAATCTCCACTTTTTCTTTTCTCTATTTTTCTTTTCTTTGCTAAACAATAGATTACACAACATTTCCGAAAATATTAATTTTAATTTGTTATATTTTTCGAAAAAAATATATATAAAAAAAAAAGAAGCTACGTAGTTGTGTGTTGCTGTGGTAGACTGGCACCATATTTTTTGAATCTTCCATCGATCTGACCTCAAGAACTTTCTCTCTTCTGCAACTGCCACTGCCATTCACAACTCCAGGAATAGAACTCTCACTTGTACTCTTCTTTTTGCGACAAAATAGCAGATCTCCATCATTTCACATCCACTATATAAAGTACAATTATTATCACTTCAAAAAACTAAAACATTATAATAATAATAATAATAATAATAATAATATTATTATGCAAACATCATCGTACACCCAACAACACACACCTTTTCTTCCAACCAAACCAGAACCAGAATAAGATCATCCACACCCAAAACATACTTGCATTCAAATACAAAAAATTACGCTTTTCATAAAAGGGTTAGATAATCATTACTTTCTATAATAAGACATTTAAATCTGTGTAATAAAGATTGCGTGTATATAGTTAAGTCAGTTTAGATTCTTTTCCAACATTCATTCCTTAAAAAACATACTTCTTTTATCATTCAACAGCATAATTGTCGAGTTTGAGCGAACATTCATTACACAAAACAGAGAAAGGAAAGAACCAGACATGGCATTTGTACAACACAAACATTCAATTATTTAACCTAAATAACCATTCTACTGTTCCTCACACCCAGCTTCAAATTCACATCCACGTTCACATTCTCACCACCATCATCGTTTCTTCGAACTTGAGGTGCAGCACTGAACAATTGTTCCACAGAAGAACACTTCCTGGCGTTATTGCCGCCAGCTTTCGGCTTCACGACACCACCTTCCGAAGTCGGAGAAAGAGGCAACACCGAGGGTATCTTGAAGTTGGTCCTCGCCTTCGCGCCTCTAAGTCTTCTCGCCGCCGCGTCGTACGCACGCGCCGCTTCCTCCGCCGTGTCGAACGTCCCCAGCCAGTGGCGGCACCGCCCGATCCGGTCGCGTATCTCCGCCGACCACCTCCCCCACGGTCGCTTCCTCACTCCTCGGTAACTCTTGTTCACCGACACCCCAGCCATTTTCTTCGGCGTCTCTGGAACATGCAACGTCGACGACGTTCCAAAAAGGACGTGTTCTCCAACAACCGCGGCAATCCCTTCGAGCCCCGTTTCGTTTGACGACACCGTTTCAGGTTTCGGAAGCAAAACGGTGGCGGTGGCGGTGGTTGGCGCGTGTAAGTAGATTTCGTCGTTCATTGTGACAAGTATGGAAGTTAGACTTTTTGATCAAAGGTGGTCGTGGCCCCTACAGAAGGGAAGGAGATATTTATATCGTGAAGAAAATTAGTTGAAAAATTATTAAAAATGATAACTTTATTAAATATAATGAAAGAAAAAAAAAAGAAATTAGAGAAAAATATCGATAGATATTGGTGTGAAATCTGAAAAGACTGTAATCCCTCGTATCTACATGTTTGTCTTTCCTAGGCTGGCTGTAGGGTGTACTGTAGTAGGGATACACACCCTTTCAGAAGGTCCCTTAACACAACACACCTAATATAGCACGGGCCCCTTCACCCCTTTTTTATTCTTTAGATTTGAATGAATATGATGTTGTTATGTTGTTGAAGATGAGATGAGATGAGATCTCCTAGTAAAAGAACGATGACAGTATTTTCATATGAGAATGGAGAAGCGTCACAGTGTCGTCAAGGAAAAGATTGTTTGACTGTACAAATCCTTTCTTTTTTATCAGATCATCGAAATAACCACAGGGGAAACCAGAATCACCTCTTCAACCATTACCCTCATAACTTCAAACTTTCCATAATTTTTAACTCATTAATTCAAACTTTGTCATAATTATTCTTCTTCTGGTACACTTTTCGTTGCCCTTTTTCTCCTATATTATGCAGGAAAAGGAATGAATAAAGTATAATATGTTTACAAAATAATGTTGAAAAACAGCATGCACGACACGATGCAAGGGAAGATGATCAGATTTTGCACTATGATCTGTGCATGATGTCATGAACATGTCTTTCAAAGGTCAAGAAGCAATTATGCATAGCTGATGGAATAGATGGGAAGATGCAGATCATGCATTGCAAACAATTAATGCACCAAGATTTCGGATTTGATTTCCACTTTCATTTCAGATTCAGATTACCATTCATCATTCCCTTTCTTTGCTAAATTCAATTACCCTTCGCAACATATCTTTTTTATTATCTTAGTTGCATTTATATGTAATGATTCATGCAGAATGCTACCCTAATTACTCACATGCAGAAAGCTTGCTAGTGTTTATGAGATTTAACATAGGAAAAATAAAGTTTTTCTTAACTTTAATAAAATATTTATAGAGGTTTTTATTTTATTTTATTCTTTTACTTTTATATAACAATGAATGTAAATTTTTAAATTAGGTGTAGGTAAAGTATAAAAGGAAAGAAAAATTATTATTGTGTTGAAATTTAAAAATAATAATTAAATTTTTTTTTCTTAAAAATGTTACACTTAAAAGGAACAGAGAATATTGTATGGATTGGACTGAGTTTAAGTTCAAGAATCCGATCATTTCTATCCATGTTTTCTTTTGGTAATGCGAGAAATAGGCGATTCTAGTTAAATAAAAAACAAGAATTTTCTTAATTTGTATGAAAAGGTAAGAAAGAAAATAAATAATTAAGATGATGAATGATTATATTAACATTTATTTTAATAACACTGATCTAAGATTTGAAATTCTCGAGTTTTTGTTTTTGCATAAATGCCCTGGTAAGTTCACGTGGGGGAAAACTTGAAAAGCGAGCTTGAAAATGGTATGAAGAAATGCATGCAAAGTGATGAAGTATGTTGTTGAAAGATGAACAGTGATATATAGTATAATGTTTGGGTTGGATCTATGCAATCTGCACAGTGGAAACACCGAGTTTCGCAATTTTGGGTAAACTCTTTCTCTCACAAGTCAATCTCTTTAAAAATGTGCCTTTCTCAACCATCCATGCAAAAGAATCACCATAACTCAACTTTTATACCTTTATACCTTTCCCAAGGTAACCCTTTTGCTACTGCCAATACTCATCTTCATATAATAATATCAATTACAACAAAACAGTAAAGTATATCTATATATATGGTCTTTTATTTCATACATCATCTTTTCTCTTCACTTCCTTTCAATCTTTCAACTCATTCCATAAATATGCAAACCTAGATCTTTTTCTTTCTTACTTCCCTCCAAAACTAAACTAAACTTGTTTTCAAGTAGTTCATAAAATATATAAAACTTTGATTGTTTTAAGAAATTCATGTATTCAATTAAAATCAATTTATAATATATAATTAAATATAAATCTTATTTTGTAAGCAAATTATAATTTAAAGTTTATTTCTTATTATAGTATTTGTATAATTGATATCAAAGTTAATGATTCAAGTCTCATGACCAAGCTTAGACAAGTAAGGTGAAATCTTGACAGATAACCAAATGAATTAGAAAAATATTCTTTGACATTTATTTGACACTGTCCTTACTTACTTTTTATTTTTTTCTTTCTTGAAAAGGAGCAATAATATCATGACACACTTTTACATTCATTTGACACAAAATACAAAGATAAAATGGTCTAAAAAGTGTAAAGTTTTGGAATTTTTCAAGAAAGAAGAGAGTAAAAAGTAAGTCAGGATTATTAGAAAGTGGGTTTGTGGGACTTCCAACAAGAATAATGCCAAATGAATGTAAAAAATTTAGGTATGTCAAAGAATCATTTCTCTTTGAACAAATACCAAAGTTTATACTTTTATAACCATTTTATCCTTGTACCATGTGTCAAATAAATGTAAAATATGACATAATATTATTACTCAATGAATTATGGAAGAAGGTGGAGAGCAAGAGAGACTTGGTGTTATGATCATGGGTATGCAAAAACATAATATATTTGTAGATAAAAAAAATGACTTCTGGTATAAGAGAATTGAATAATTATAGTCCTTTTGTTTGAAGAATGATTGTTAAGATATACACAAAATTTTATATCAAATAAAATAAAAGATAAATATGAGTTTATATTGATATAAGATACCTTCTTTTATCAAAAAGTTATTTGAAATGATACTAAAAACGTATCTAGGAGGAGTTGATGCAAAGGTATAGACTTAAAGGACGCATTTATAATATAATAGATGCAATTCTAAAAAAGTTAAAAGAGAATGAGTAAAGATTGTGTGTGAAATGGAGAGAATGTGAGAGAGAGAGAAGCATGGGCGTGTGTGGGAGCGTAATTGGAGAAAGTGAAGTTGGGTTTTTGAAGAAGCACGCCAAGTGTTTGATGTTGTGCAGAGTGGTCATTGTTTGGACCAAGAGATTTGGCATTGCTTGCAATTGCATGGAGTGACGAGCAAGAATGCGTTCGGATTTTGCAAAAGAAAGAGAGAGAAAGTGTTTTTACACAATCCCAAGAAGAACAAGAAGAAGAAGAGACAATCAAAGTGTGTTTCAATGATATCTTTATCATTTTCGTACTTGAGTGCTATGCCAATTCGTGTAAGCTTCTATCTCTTTCTTCCAACCTTTTTCTCTGTTCCATCTTATGCCTCAATTTTCATATTCTTTCAAAGAAAAACATATTTTTATCAATTCTTTTTCCCATCGTTTATGTGTGTGATTGATCTGTTTTAAATATACGAATCGAATCAATAAAACAGTAACATATAATCTATGGTTAAAAAATTGTTAAGAAAACTTATTAAAATATTATAATCCTTCTTCCAACTCAAACTCAAAAACTATCATTTCCAATTAAAGTACCCAAACCAATACATCAGTCATCCTTCACCTTAAGGTAGCTCATACCCAAGCCCAAACCCAACCCATTTTGTTGCTGTTTTTGTTCTTTTTGTTTTAGGGAGTCCGACCACATGGTTTTTTTATGGTCCAAAAAATAGACAACAAACACTCATGTTTACGTAACTTTTTCTAGTTATGATAAAAAATCTTTACATTAACTAAGGATGAGTGCATATAATATTTAATTTTTTAAAATATAAAAACAAAAATGACTATCTTATATTTTCATTCTTATATCTATATCAATACTCATCGTCATTTTAAATTATTAAAATATTATTAATTTTTTAAACGATCTAAAAAAGCTTATATTAAATTATTTTTTAACTCTTAATTTCATAACCCATTTCTAATATATATATATTTGATAATGTTTACTGTAAAATGCTACAAGAGTACTATAGTAGAAATGAAAATCATAAAATGGATTATATTTTTTAATTTGATACCAAAGCTTAGGATATATTTAGTTTTATATGGATTCTGTTATCCACTTTCTTCGTATGTTTTTTCCAAGAATTACATGAAATCGTTGATTAGGTAATACATTTTGATATAGTATATAAAAATATAAATAAAACCCTTTCACATCGATTAAAAGAAAAGATGAAGATGATAAAACATATATAAGATGGTAAAACACTTTCTTTTCAAATAGTATCAATGTAAAAGTTTGAAACAGAACGCACAATGGTGAATATTTATTATGATAGCTGAAGAACTGTCATTGAATCCACAGTTACAGTTATCCGACAAGAACAACAATTTCTTGTAAAAAAACATCTAAGAATAAAGAATTAGCGAATAAAGAATAAGGAATTTACGTGAATCGATGCTTGGATTTATACCATGTTCCGTAGAAGACAAATGCGAATGTTAAAAAGGACGTGACAAACCTCCTCCACCTTAAGAACACGACAACATTTGGATGCTTTAATAACTTTTGAGAAATCGTATCATAATACACTTTTATATTCATTTAACACAAGATACAAGAATAAAATAGTTATAAAAATATAAAATTTTGTATTTTTTTCAAGAAAGAAGAGAGGAAAAAGTAAAAATACTATTAAATGAATGTGAAAAATTTATATATGTGAAAAAATTATTTTTCATAACTTTTTCATCGGACATGTGTGAATTGTAATGCAAAAAATAGGTTTTAACACATCTAAATTTTTTATATTTATTTGACACTGTCTTTATTTATTTTTATTCTCTTCTGTCGTAAAAAAGTATAAAAATTTACACTTTTATAATATTTTACTCTTATATTTCTGTCAGATGAATGTAAAAATGTGTCATGATAGTATAAACTTATAATACTTTACGGAAACAATGAATCAGACTCCGAAAACAAAGTTCGAGATTATTTTTTCATAAATTGGAGGAAATTTATATTGGTAATTTCATAGTATATAAATATATTTAAATTTTATTTTATAAGTCAAAGTTATGTGTTAGAATTTATTATAGTAAAATTGTTATTTATTGATTTTATTTATTATTGAAACATTTATAAATACTGAGTTATATATATATATATTTTATTGAGGAAGTTTTAACTTTATACATACATGCACGGCTAAACCTTGGAAGTTGCAACATTGAAATGACAGTTTTTGTTGCTGATTCTTGTGGGGTGATGGGTTTCACAGAACATGCAATGCAGAACCGATAATAATAAGAAGAAGAAGAATGCCTTTTTCATTTTGACCAATAATGTCTTCTTTTTTTTCTCCTGGTACTATGCAGATTACAGAGGAATCATCTCTTACTAAAACATAAACTAATAATTACAACAAAAGTTTGTCTTATTTACATATCCTTTGAGCATAATACCAGTTACCACCACATCTCACACTTGATTTTTTATTTTGTTTTTTCATTCTATTTCACTGTTTTTTCATCTGGGTATGTATAAAACAAAAAAAGGAAGTCGCTTTATCATTGTTCATATAGAAGGCATTGATTGCATGTTGATTGCTTTGTTTGGTGTCCGAGAAATTCGGCCCCTCGCCAGTGTTCTTTTATGCTTTGTGTTCAGACATTAATCGTACTGTTTAAGCAAAAAGTTACTTTTACAGTGAATTATTTTCTGATTTTTGACCGCGGAACAACAGCATATACCTTCCAAAAGTAACTGATACACAGCTTATGCAGTAGAATAATGAAATAGGAGCAAAATAAAATAATATATCAGTAGTGTAGGAATGAAAGAAAAGAGACAAATGATATATAAGACGATGATGAAACATGAAAAAAGACATTACGAATAAGTAAAATTTAAGTCTAATTTAATTCATAAAATTAGTTCGAAAGATAAAGTTTATACTGCAAGTATATTATAATTTGACGTCAAAATTAATCCCAGAAAACAAGTTGTATGTAAGACAAAATTAATTTCAGAAAGAAAAATGATATTTTAATACTAATTTTTTATATTATTTGACTGTCAAGACGATTTCAAATTAAAAAAAATTAAGATAAGGGTATATTTAAAAGAAAAAAATTAAATTTTTTTTTTTTAATTTAAAATCGTTCAATCACATTTTGACACATGTACAATGTCAAAATGGTGTGAAAAAATTGGTATTGAAATATCATTTTCTTTCGGAAAACAGTTCCAAGATGTGATAGATATTGGGGCAAAAAATCAGAAAAAGTAGAGACACTGTATGTGTAATATATACTTCAAAATTTAATTGAAAACCTTTGAATCCGTAACTATATATTCAGAAAACATAAAGGGGTAAAAGGTGAAAAGTATATAGACATTACAAAAAAGAAAGTGCTATATAGTATGAATTGTCTCGCAGAAAAGGCATGAATGTACGAAGTGTGTTAAAGAATAGCAGATTTTCAAAGCAGTGTTTACAGAAAAAACTCAGTATATAAATATGGTTAATAACCGGTCAGGTCTATATATATGTACATATTCTTCTTCTGTGATATTCAGTGGTGGCCTTCAACATTTCTATAATGAATATATGTATGATAGGAAAGAACAAACAAAAGGGTGTTAAAAGAGAAAACAAGGTTTTCACAAGATTGGCAAATTTCAAAATAAAATTACTCAAACAAGCAGAATTATGCATCTGCTAATTATCTGGTTTAATACTTTATTTCTGTAAGAGTGTCACCATCGTTAGAAGTGAGAGAGATGAACCGGTAGCATATATATGTATGCTGCAAAAAAGGATGGTAGGTAAGATCACTGTCCCACCATGTGGTCCTTGCTCGTGATGATTTCCAAATGATAAGCACATTGCGTGAAATCGATGGAAATCTAACGGTGGAAATAAAAGTTGCATGTTCAACGAGTTTTTGTTTTCTGTCATTCTCATTCCCATTTATTATTCACCATTCTCCTCTCAATCGAACTCAAAACCATTTTCTTCCGTTCATTCACTGCAAATGGGGGAGCCATGCCAAAAATATTTCTTCTCGGATATGGTAACACTGGCCACTCACACACCATCATAACATATATGTTTATCATATTCCACAGTTCTTCAGGCTAATTATTAATATTATATAGTTTTATGTAAAGATTGGTGATTGAATTTTCGCATTTTGTTTCATAGGATATACAAGATTTTGATTTCTTTAACCAAAGCCACAACAAGATTGAGTCACTTGATGATGAGGATCAGATCTTTCAGGAGATCATGCATCAATCAGCTTTCTCTTCTGACAGTGAAACTCACTCTCCCAAAGTTCAAACCAAATCAACCTACGCTGCCACAGCACTCACCAGCAATAACAGCAGCAACCTTGTGATGAAGAGCAACAGCTCCAATAATTTCCTCTTCTCATCACAACTTGCACCAGAGAAACCTGCCACAGCCATTTCTCCAACTGCGTACATTCTATCATTCAATGACTCCACCGTAGTTGCGGCTACCTGCCAAACCTATGATGGAAAACAGCCGTACCAAGAGGATGCAGTTGCAGGGAGTGGTGGCGCGTGTCTTCCCTCAAAAGGGGTCTCAGAAAAACATGAAATTGAACCTAAGACAAACTCAGCAACAAGAAAAGGTAGAAGTTCTGCAGAGACACTAGACCATATAATGACTGAGAGAAAAAGGAGACGGGAACTGACAGAGAGATTCATTGCACTTTCAGCCACCATACCTGGTTTGAAGAAGGTTAGTGAGAAATGTCACATAATTTAGTAACATTTCATATAACTGAGTTTAGTTTCCTATACACAATTGTTGCAAATCAAATGTTCTGAAGGAATTTACAGAAAATGCGATTCTTTTTAAGTTGTTCTTCTTTCATTCGCCTGGAAGGTTTATAATTTATGTGATGGTATGTAATACTTGAAGTTTACAAATTTGATGAGGTAGATCAATACCATGGACACTTCATTAGTAAGCAAAGGAAGAAATCTATGCATATAGTTTGAGAAATAGAAAGAATGAAAACGAAATTTGATTTGTATCTCAACAATGGAGTGTAGATTGACAAGGCCACCATACTTTGCGAAGCAATCACTTATGTGAAACGACTTAAAGAACGTGTAAGAGAACTGGAAGAGCAATGTAAGAGGACAAGGGTAGAGTCAGTGTCATTTGTTCATCAGAGATCCAACATTATATCTACTACTGATAAAGGCACAAGCTCAGGTGCAATGAAATCTGATGAATGCTATAAAACGAACGAAGCACTCCCTACAGTGGAAGCAAGAGTGTTTAAAAAGGATGTACTGATCCGGATTCACTGCAAGATACAACATGGCATTTTGATCAGAATTTTGGATTATCTTAATACTCTTGATCTCTCCACAACCAGCAACAGTGTAATGCCATTTGGAAGTTCAACTCTTGACATCAGCATTGTTGCTCAGGTACACTAGCATCATGTCTCTTATCCACCAACAACTATGGTCACCTTTGTTTGACATATTTAGAGAGCATTGATTTTGCAAACTGCTATAAGCCTATATATCTTTAATTACCGCAGATGGGTGAAAAATTCAACGCAACAATGACTGATCTAGTGAAAAACCTGAGACTGGTTCTGTTGCAGTCATCTGAAGTTCAAAAATCATCCATGCTAGTGAATCAATGATCAAAGGAGTCTCATCCCAAACTTGTTCTTGTTAGCTCTCTGTGTGGGTTTGATCTAAATTCTGGAATTAGGTTATGTCTTGTTATTCATGAGGGAGAGTCTACTACTGTTTGATGAATACAATGATTATGATTTCATGCATGATACTTTCAAATATATATATATAGATGATCGCTACGTGTTCAGTTTTATGCATTAGAGCATCTAGCTGCAATAACTTGCAAGATATAGATAGGTTTTGTTGGTCTCAGTTTGGTGAACTTATTGTCCTCTTGTATTATTTTTGGAATAAACAACACCCTCGCATTCTTCTCTCGATGTACTGGATTCATGCTTTATATATATATATGATATAATATACATACATTTTTTATGATTTAATAATACGTCGACTGAGGGAAAGACTATGATTTCATGGCAATTTGAAGATTTTACATAACAGTTTATAATAATATTTAATTTCAACTACATGAATTGCTACTGTTGAATTGCCATTGCCGAATTGCTTCAGCAGTGAACAAACCAGTGTAATCAGTTATGAAAGTTAGACCACATATTAACCTATTCAACTAGGTGTTCATGTTTTAACGGATTCTAGCTGACAATCCAACAGTTATATTTATTAGGAAGTCCAACGTTGTCTCCTTCAAATCTTGGAGCGGATCTATCGGATAATGTTATTTAAGTTGAAGTGTACGGTGATATCATTACTTATATAATAATCTCTAATTAATGGGTTCATCTTATCCCAATATATTCTACCAAAAATAATACTTTAACACAGATAATATTTTTACATTTATTTCACGCTACTTTTTTATTTTTTAAAAAGTTATAAAAATATACTTTTTTTAAGACTATTTTATCTTTCTTAAATGTATCAAACGAATGTAAATGTGTATCATAATATTCTTCCTCTTTTACAAATGTGTTTATTTGTTATTTTACATTATTCTCAGTTTGTTTATATTTGTAAATCCTTGTTCTTTGTTAGTAAATCACCTTTTTTTTATATTTTTGTAAAATGAATATAGTAAAATATGACATATTTTTATATTCGTTTGACATAAAATACAAAGATAAAATAGCCATAAAAATGTAAACTTTTTTATTTCTTTTTAAGAAAGAAAATAGTAAAAATTAGAAAAAGATAATATTAAATGAACGTAAAAAATCTAGATGCGTCAAAGAATATTTTTTAATGAATATAGTATATCCCAAATGTTTCCTGTTAAGATATTTTTATTGTTGATAAAAAATAAAATAAAAAGTTCATTTAGTTTGACATGTATAATATTATTAATTAAAATATTATTAATATTTTAATTAGTATTTGATAATAATTAAAAGGGTGATGGGGGTGCGAGAACAATATGTAACCCAATAGAATAGACTTTCATATGCTAACCATGTGGACTTGGCCCAATTTATTGTGTTTCATTTTATTTCTCATTACTTTCTATCATTCTCCAGTCTGTTTTTGGATTACAATTCTTTAATTACACAGAAAAGAAAAGTTAAATTACACTTTTGGATTTAAAATAATAAAATTTTGAAACTAAAACAATTATTTGATAATAATATAATAACATGAATTGATGATTAATGAAAACTTTTAGTTAGAAAAAGAAAATCTCAATTCACAATTTTAAAAAAAAAAAACATTTTCTCAACTAAAATAATTATTCAACAACAACATTATACTTCTTATTATCACCCATAACAAATATATTTAATAGGGACAATTGGTTAGTTCAACTTAAATACAAAATTATTGATATATATATATATATATATATATATATATATATATATATATATATATATATATATATATATATATATATATAAAGAGAGAGAGAAACAAAAGTATTTGCCACCATAAGGTCTCTTGTCGTTGCATATGAATTTAAGTCTTAATATTTTGTAAAAGTAAAAAGATTGAACAACAGATAAATAGAATACAATGCTTTAAAAATTTTGTATTAGAAAAATGTCATTTTCTTATATGATTTGTCTTATGTCTCATTATAATTATTAAATATTTTTAGTATTTTTTTTTAAATTAGGAATGACTATAAATCCATCCATGTAGAACATAAGTTTACTAATTTTCATATTAATTGAGTATGCATGTGAACATAAAGAATATCTAATTTTTTTAATATCTTTATCTTCATATCTGTCCGAATATTATCTTTGTACTTATCTCATATTTATTTAAATTATTAAAACACTTAAAGTTTATTAAATAATATATATATATATATATATATATATATATATATATATATATATATATATATATATATATATATATATATATATATAATTCTTTTAGTTTGTTTTATAATTTTATTTTTCTTTCACTGTATACCTTTTCATCTCTTATAATAATTTAGCTTGTTCTACATTACCAAATCTATATAATTTATATAATTTAGTGAATTTATAAAAAATAAAATTTATATAAACTATCAAGGTCAAATTAGTTTATTCAATCAATGTTTTTTCTCTAAATCCCACGATTAAATTATAATACATAAATAATTTATAAATTAATTTTGTAGAATTGAGTTAAACTTAAAATCCATCTTTTAATAATATCAAATTTATACTTGAAGTCTATCCTAACTATATCCATGTGAATATTTTTTCCACCGTCATTTGTTTGGTCATTTTACTTTTAAAAACTTTATAATATACATACATTGTTTTCTTTTGTATGATATATTTCGTGATAAACTTGCATCGTTTTCTATATGAGATTTCGAGATCTGAAGCAATAAAAATGGAGGCCCCAGACAGGTTTTGTCACATGTTCGACCATGACACTAAAAATAAAACATAATTTGCAAAATTTAAAACCTTTGTCTTCGTAAAATTATCTTTTCATTCATCTTGATCGATCTTCAAATCCAGTGGGGACAAAATAACGTGGATACACATTAATTAATTTTATCACTTTTACCTCATTATTCAAATATAATTATATATATCTATGATTAAAGTTTTGTTATCTTATGATTCACAATTAAATTCTTATCATTAAAGAAATATATATATTTTAACACAATACACGTCTTTTTTTTATTAGATTTATACTGCATCAACATAATAACGAATAAAAAATAAATTTAACACTATTGATTTCTATTTTCGTCAATGTAAAATTTATTTTATTCAAATGTTCAATTTGATTATTTTTGTTAAAAAAATTTAAATAATTAAGAAAAACAAAATAAATTGTCATACATAACTAAAAATTATTATTTCTATCTAAAACATTAAGACTGATTAAAAAAAATTTAGTGAAAATATTTTTTTATTTATTAATATTTTGAAAAAGTTGGAATATAATTAACTCCTTGATGTTCATTTCTCCACGTGTTCCTTTATGGAAGATTCTACATTTTTAACTCAATAATGTTTTCTTGTATACACATTACTTTTTCTTAGTCAAAAAAATGTTTTTTTATTATTTTTTTATATTTTTTATATTTGTCTTTTTTCTATGCATGAAATACAAAGGATTGCTCTGGTAGCAGGCAGACGACCACAAGTTAAAGTTTGTTGTATTTTCCTTAGAAAGAGACAGAAATTGTATACTCTAACTTATGACATATTCACGTATATGTATCCAGACAAACAACAATACTCCAAACTTATATCACCATGATTTACACAAATCATATTCAACATCTTATTCGTTGATATTTTTATATATATATAAAAAAAAAAACATATCGTTGAACTACAGCATAAACGATTTATAAATCACTTTTGTATTAATTGTATAATCAAGAATTAAGATACTCTAATTTATATTAAAGATTAAATTATTTACTAGTCCTATTGCAAGAATCTAAATTCAATTGAGTTAAATTAATTTGGTTCTAAAAAAGTACATTAAATAAAATCGAGCCAAATTTTCTATAAAAAAGCATCACATTGTATGCAATTAACTACCCTATAAACTTTTCTATGGTATGGTAGAAAAAAAGAAGCAAAAAGTAATTAGACAAAAAGTATTTTTTAGTCAATTTTGTTTATTATATGTTGTAATTATCTTTTATTATTATATAGAAAAGAAATATAGTTTAGAATAATGAAATATAGTTCGAATTTATTTTATGTATTAATAATAATAATAATAATAATAATAATAATTAATTATGTTATATTGATTATGTATGAATTCAACCACTTTTGTTTTTTTTTTATTATAACCAAAGTCACATTTTTTTACTAAAGTATTTTTAAAAAGAAACACGTCAGCTTAATCATTATTCTATTTACTTTTTATGTTTCATTGGATGTGATATATAGATGTTGATTTTTGACTTAATAGTTTATAACTAAAATAGTATACGATTTGTTTTTTAAGGTTTAATACTAATTATTTTTGTCTATGGATTTGTTTAAAGTTGTCTTTTATTTTTCTAAAAGTTTAATAATATCTTATTTTTTGTAAAATCGGTGTAGGTTAATTTTTTTACTTACAGTATTAAAAAGATTAATGATAGACTTGTTTATTTAGTGAAACCTAACATTTAATTTATTATTACGTGACATTATCGGTTTTTCTTGTTTTCATGGCGAGCGAGGGTTTGCCATTAATCTTTTAACACTGCAAGCAAAAATATCATCTAAAATTGTTTTTACAAAAAGATGTTATTGAACTTTAAAAAAAAAAATTGAAAAGACCTACAAATCAAAGTACCAAACCATTAAACCTTCTTTTAAATATTTAATAAAAAAATCATATGTTGCTCATTTATCAATTTTGTGATTTAAGAGAACCAGAAAAAAGAAAGAAAAAAAAAAAGGAGATAAGTGTTTGATTAAATTAATTGTCGAAAAAAACAACACCAAACGTTTATAAAGCTTGTGACTGGAAGGATATAGATATCTCTATCTATCACTATCTCAATAATATATATATATATATATATATATATATATATATATATATATATATATATATATATATTTGAGTTTTATTTGAGAAAAAATTAAAAAGATCATTGTTATCATAATTATAAAAATGAATATAAATAACTTTTTGCTATAAATAATTGTTTTAGTTTATAAATAATATTTTTTTAAAAAAACAAATAAATAATAACGTTTGATTTACAAAATACTACCAACATAATGGAATTAATAGGATAATTATTTTAATTAAAATATATATTTAAAAGATAAAATTAAAAATTATTATAAACCGAATGAATTTTTCTTATATATGATAATATTTTTATTTTTCTACAGAAGACCAGATAAATTAGATATTTATCTAAGCATTTTTTTTATATTTTTTTATTTATAATTTATTGTTTCCACATTCTTGCATCTAATTGAAAAATATATTAGACTTGGATTTAGTAACTATGATAAGGTTAGGCTCAAACCCATACAAATATATATAAAAGTATTCACGTTAGTCAAAGGACAGGCCACCAAGGCTACAGAGTCCAGTGAAGTGACTTTTTTTGAAGTTATTATATTGGTGTTATTATATAATAGGATATTTTATGGTTGTCAAAAATCAATTTAATTATATAAAAGCATTTCGTATTATGTCATTTTCATTATTTTAATATGACTTTTTTTAAAAAAATCCAACATGTGTATATGTCTACGCACGTCAAACAAGAATTACAATAAATTTCTTAAAAAGAAATGAAAAATTAAATTTTTATACGTTTCCTATTTTTTCTAATGTTTAATTTGTAACCTCCTATACATTTTATAATGTAATAAATATATTATATGATTTCATTGATATAAATATATGATCCATTAGCTAATATCATTACAAAATAACCTTCATACAAATTTAAAGTTTGTCCAAAAACTTCAACTTGTCTAGATACATTCAAAAAGTTCAAAATTTAAAAACATTCTCAGTAAAACTAATATATTACTTGGTCTTTAACTGCTTCTATAACTTCAAACTTTGAAGATGATGATGGAAAATATTAAATTCAATAATAGAATAAGAAAAAAAAAAGAAAACTCGTTATTAAAGATAAGAGGGTTTTGTCTCCCACATTATCATTTTGTGAAGAATATATTATCAACATTTTTAACTTAAATAAATAAAATGAGAATAAAATATCAATTTATTTATACCATGGATTCCAAATAATTTATTAAAAAAATAATTGTAAGTTATTAATGCTTGCAAGTTATTTAAAGTGGGTTTAATTTTATTTTCAAATCCAATTTTATCTTTAAGAGTAAGAGTTAAACAAATATTCCAACATCGTTTTTAAAATATTATTTATATATATATTTAATTTTCTTAAAAGTTATTTTCTTTTATAAATAGTATTTTTTAATTTAAATTTATACCTCATCGTTTTGAAATATAAGTAAAGACATTTTAATAATTGATAATATAAATTTTAGTATTTGTATATTTCACATCAATCACATTTATTCATTCATTTCCCTTTAATTAAACAAATTTACGATATTACTCAGGATGAAAAAAAAAAACAAATAAAAAATAACTTTACGTTATTATTAATTATATTATAATGGAATTTATGTGGATAACATAATCTCAGTGCAATCATTTTCTTCACTTTTGTCTATTAAAGTGAAACTTAAAAAGTAACCTGAAAAGTTCACTCCATTCAAATAACAAAAAAAGGAAGACAACTCTGCGTACAATTTAGAACCCATTTTCTCTCTATCATCTACTTTTGTTATTATTAATATTATTTTTGTGAATTATTTATTACTTTTATAATTATTAAAAGGATTAAATATGTTTTTAGTCCCTCTACTGTGGGCAATTTTGGTTTTAGTCTATTTTTAAACTATAGTACAATTTAGTCTTTTTTACCAATTTTTTTTTAACTTTATTTGTTGTTTCAAGCAAGTTTCATTGTAACATTTGGATTGTTTACACTGTTTGACATATTTTTGCTTCAATATTAACTAAGAAACGTACTTGAAACAACAAATAAAATTAAAAGAAATTGATAAAAAAGACTAAAACCAGAGTTTCTAAAGTTGAAGAACTAAATTGTATCATAATTTAAAAATAGACTAAAATTAAAATCGTCCTAAAATATAAAAACTAAAAATATATTTATCCTTGTTAAAATTAAAGCTGATAATGAATGATAGAGCTGAAGCATGGTATATTTTTACCACAAAAAATATTAAAAATTACATATGATATTCTTATTACATCAAAAAGGAGTTGTCGTACATCCTGTTTACATGTGGTTCTCTTTCAGTATATTTTACCGAAAAACAACATATCACTCTCCTTTTTCTCTCTCTCTTTCTGTCTTTATAAACAGCAACATCATACATGACAAACCAAGCCTTACTGATACATAATCCACACGAAAGCCGACCAAATTCATAGACACCACAAAACAAAAGAAATTCCAATTTCACACTACAACCCCTTGTTTGATACACTAGTACGGATCACTGTCACTTACCAAATGAGACTTCGATAGAACTTCTCTCAGGTTTTTCACTAGATCATTCACTGTCATCTCATACTCCTCATCCATCTACAGTTAACAAACACCAAACTGTTACAAATTTATATGCATAGATTCATTGAATCATATCATAATGATTTGGTCAATATAGAATTATTAAACTTGATAATAAGATACCTGAGCTGTGATGGTAATGCAGAGAGCAGAATTTCCAAATGGCAAAACACTGCTACCGGTGACACAGAGATGAAGATTTTCAAGATGGTCAAGTATTTTCAGCTCAACCCCATATTCTTTCTCACAGTGGATCTCAATGAGCACCTCCTTCCCCAACACTCTCGCTTCCATCTCAGGAAGGATGCTGCAGTTCGTTTCAGTGGAGTTGCTGTTATCTTCGTTTCCATTCGAATCGCTTTTATTCACCAATATTACTGTCTCTGCTGCACTCTTTCTGTTTTGCTTCTCTAGTTCATCTACCTTTTCTTTCAGTTGTTTCACATAATCGATCGCTGCTCGAAGCACAGAAGCCTTGTCCGTCTATAAATGACAATTTCACAACTATAAGTAATTCCATTCCATTATTCTTTCCCTCTAATAATCACTCTAACTTTTCTTTTGTAATCTTGTGCTGTCAGCACTCCACCACGTGGTTATCGCTCAGTAGTGCTCAGCTAAAAGTGATTTTTCTAGGATACAGATAAAAAGGCACGCAAACACAGACACACACACTCTAATCATGCGGAAAATTTAGCAGCCTTTTCCTGTTCTTCTTTAAAATATCACTTTTCATTACCTAATCCAACGAATATAAGAAGATGGGTCTGGTCTTTCCAATATAAGATTTTTCTAGGTCAGACCCTATGAACAATGATTAGTGAGAGATTAACGAGTTTACATCATATAATATCGCAACGCTCGGTGACCCAGACAATGAATCTTTCTTTCACGATTGACAAGATCATATATATATATATATATATATATATATATATATATATATATATATATATATATATATATATATATATATATATATGTACCAATCGATAATTAATCATAGTGAAGATATAAAATAAGTTCAAGCTTCAAATAAGTTGTGTTCGATTCGAGAACAGAAGATTGAGGGGATGAATTGAAGTACCTTGTTCAAGCCGGGAATGGTGGCTGAGAGTGCTATGAATCTCTCGGTGAGTTCTTGCCTCCTCTTTCTCTCGGCCATTATGTGATCGACGGTCTGAGAAGAGGTTCGGGTTCTCTTGGATGCTTGATTGGGCCGGGTTGTGGGGCTTTGAGTGTGGAGGGCCCGTTTAGCGGGTAAAAGGGAAGAAGGGACGGAGGGTTCGGGTGTGGCGGGTACCACCGTTGAGCTATCGAAGGAGAGAATGTAAGTCCTGGGAGCGGAGCGTTTGGAAGCGACGGCGTTAACGGCGGCGCTGGGGAGGAAGGAAGTGTTGTGGACGGTGTTGGAAGCGCGAAAGGAGTGATCGCTTTCGCTCTCGGAGGAGAACGGCGTGGGCGGTGCCTGCTGAAGGATGATGTCGGAGAAGAAATCATCAGAGTCATCGTTGATAGGGTCATAGTCGTAGAAGAACTCGTTCTGGCAATCCATTTCCTTCACGAAACGATGGTTGAGTTTCGAATCTAAGAAATCAACCGGATTTGACGGCGGTGGGTGTTGCAGTTACCGTTTGAAGATGCAAGTTATTCTGCCATGAGACCTCCTTCATGGAAGTGATGAAATACAAGAGATGTTTCTCAGGTTGGAGATAAAAAGATAATAATAATATATTATTATTTATAATAATAAAAAGAAAAAAAGGAGAAGTGGTGGTGTTGTGGTGGCAGAACTACGTAGATATAATATAAGATAGGTAAGGATGCGACAAGATGATACTCGTTTTTCATGCAGCTGAAACTGAGCCGTTGGATCAGTGGTTTTGAGATTGGAGATCATTCATGATGGGTCGCTGTGGTGCGTTCCAGAGTGTCTCCTGGGCCCACTTTCACATCTCCACAACGTTAACTCTCCCTTTCTTTACCATCTCTATGTTTATTTATATTAAAATCAATACGTTTAAACTATATTATATACTTTTATTTTTAATAAATATTTAACTTAATGCTAAAAATTTATTCTTATAGGTGGATAAGAGTCTTATCATTCTAATTTCCACACTCTTATGTCGACACGTGGACAAATATTTGATTAGAGTAATCACATATTAATATCATTAATTTAAAAATAATCACATGTTTGTTAAATATTGAATAAAAAAGTACTGATTTTTTTTATAATGACCAATTTCAAAGTACACAAATTTATTCAATTATATTTTTAAACTATATTCCTATTTTTTCGTTCAATATAAACAATTTAATAAATAAAATTTAAACATAAATGGATGATGGAATAAAAATATTATACTAAATGGAATAATAAATTTGACAAAGACAAATTTGCTTGATAAGACGATAACTTATAACTTTAATATTTAAAAAATAATTTTAAGTAGTTTTCATTTACTTGTATTTATAAATTATTATTAAATAAAATAATAATATGAAAATATATTTTTACATTCATTTCATATATAATATAAAAATAAAATGATTATATATAAATTTTTGGGTTAAATATGTTTTTAGTCCCTATACTTTGGGGCGATTTTGATTTTAGTTCCTCTTTCAAACTATAGTACAATTTAGTCCTTCAACTTTAGAAAATTCTGGTTTTAGTCCTTTTTAGCAAATTTTTTTAACTTTATTTGTTGTTTCAAACGCGTTTCTTAGTTAACATTGAAACAAAAATGTGTCAAACAGTGTAAACAATTCAAATGCTATAATGTAAGGTGCTTGAAACAACAAATAAAGTTTAAAAAATTTGGTAAGAAGGACTAAAACCAGAGTTTTCTAAAGTTGAAGGATTAAATTGTACTATAGTTTGAAAGAGAGACTAAAACCAAAATCATCCCAAAGTATAGGAACTAAAAACATATTTAACCCTAAATTTTTTAAAAAAATTACCATTAAATGAATGTAAAAATTTTAAACATGTATAATAAAATAATGATTTTTCTATTAAATGATTAGACATTAAAAACACATTCATTTTTTTCCGGTGGACAGTATGCACATGAGGTGTTTGTGGAAATGAGTTTTGGAAGCATCATTATCTCTTGGAAAGCCATTGAAGATGAAGGTTTTCTCACGTAGGAAAATTCCAATGAAATTAGAGTGTAGATGGAACAAAAGCCATAAATGCATTTCTTCTAGCACTGATTATCATGTATGGCAGCTGAGGGTCATGGGCCTGCTACTGGAAAGGAACAAAAACTTCATAAATGTCTTCACGAAACAGAACCATAAATTCATTCCACTGTGAAAGAGATAAAACAGGAAAAAAATTGATATATAACATCATAAACAGCAAGAAGAGAAAGAATAAATAAGCATTTTCTGAACATTACACTAATAAGAATAGGTTTTGGTGCTTCTGATAGCTCATGTTGTTCTTAGGTCAATCTCAAACTCCATGTTAATGATGATATGTGATTCCCACAGCAGTGTAAGTGTAATAAACTTGCCTTATACTACACTTTGCACGCATATCCTTAACCGAAACTATTATTTAAAACTCAAAGAACAATAATAATATTTTTATATTTATTTGACATATAATTTAAAAATAAAATGATTATAAAAAATAAACTATTATATTTAAAAAAACACACACACAATATAAAAATAGAATGATTATAAAAATAAATTTTTATATTTTAGAAAAAAATGAAAAGTAAAAAATATAATATCATATTAACATAAAAATGAAAAATTATTTTTTAATATACTTAAGTTTTTTATATTTATTTAACACTATCTTTTTTATTTTTTATTCTCTTTTTTAAAAGATATAAAATTTTATACTTTTATAATATTTTATCTTTATATTCAGTATCACATGAAGTATCATATGAATGTAAGAGTATGTCATAATATCATACAAAAATTATATATATGGTATAATTTTTTTCTAAGAAAAGCTACTCTTTTTAAAATCAAATAAAAAACAATAACAAATACTTTATTTTAAGTATAAATACTTGATTTTAAGTATGATTGAAAAGTGATAATCGGATATCTTTTAGAAAATGAAAAAAATGCGTTTCAAAAGAATAAAATGTTTATTTAATATTCTTTGAAAATCATTTAATATTTATGTAAAAGTAAAATGATATTAAAAAAAAGTAATCTTTTGTATTTATAAAGAAAAAAGAAAAAGAAAAACAATAAAAAAATAGAGTAAAATAATTTAAAGTGTTAAAATACAACATTAATATAACAAAAACGAAATTTGTGTTGAAAATCATGTTTTCTTCTCAACATTTTATTTAAATTTTTTAAAGTTGATCTATTTCAGTAAATATAAAAATAATTACACCATGTACATAGATAAAAATCCACATTTTTTTTTTACTTCCGATTCCACGTTGACCATGACATAACATTAAATTGGATTTGATTTTATTATAGAAAGACTCAATTTATAATTTAATTGAACTAAATGAAATTAGATCTTGTGATTTCTTATCCAAACTACAACAACATTCTTAATACACATTTTTGTTAAACCAATAATTAAAGATAAAATTAAATAAATATAAATTGTGAATATATAGAAGGTGATGATATGATGCAGAATTCCATGCATAGTATTAAGGAAATGATTTTTTTTACACACCAAAAATATGTCATAATATTATTTTTGACGTAAAAATATGACATACCTATAAATTCTTTTTGAGACACTTAAAATTTATATTTTTATGATAATTTTATTTTAATACTCTGTGTTTAAAAAATGTAAAATTATGTCATAATATTATTATTCTTAAAATACTATGATTGGACATTATCGGAAGAACTGAATTATCATAATTTTAGCGCCTTAAGATATGAGACATATTGGAACTATCATCTGCAATTAAAAACTAAAATCCACAAATCTTCGTTTTAAAAATATAAATGATTTTATAAATTAAAATATAAGAAAAGAAAATAACAACTGTAAAAATAAAACTGTTGTAGAGGATCGTTGTCCGAATTAAGAATGATAAAAACATTCATGTAGATATCTGTAATGAAATTGATACTCTAAACATTTATTATTCACAAGGAGATATTTAAATATTTATTAATAGATTGAGATGTGTGTATCATTCTATTCTTATTTTGTATTTATTATTAATAAAAAAAGTAAAAATAAAATCTGATTTATATTTTTTAAATTAAATTTAATTGAAATTAATATTAATTTATAATTTATTAAATTAGCTTTAATTAAAATTAAATTTTAATTTATATTATATAATTTATTTATGATTTTTTTAAAAGAATTATAAAATATTTTTTTTAAAATATCTTTGAGTCTATAAATATTTGTAAATTTTAAAATATTCATAAATATTTTTAAATGTTTGATGTAGATTATTATCGGTCAACCTGTTATTGTAATTATAGTAAAGTATTATAAATTTTTATTTTTTTTTATCGTTGTCACTAATTTTGCGGTGACAAAGAGATTATTTTTAAATGTTTGATGTAGATTATTAAAGGAAATAATATTTTTATATTTATTTGACATATAATTTAAAAATAAAATGATTATAAAAAATAAAATTTTATATTTAAAAAAACACACACAAAATAAAAATAGAATGATTATAAAAATAAATTTTTATATTTTAGAAAAAAAAGAATGAAAAGTAAAAAATATAATATCAGATTAATATAAAAATGAAAAATTATTTTTTAATATACTTAAATTTTTTATATTCATTTAACACTATTTTTTTATTTTTTGTTTTTTAAAGTATAAAATTTTATACTTTTATAATCATTTTATCGTTGTATTATGTATCATATAAATGTAGGAGTATGTCATCATATCATTACTCATACAAAAATTATATATGGTATAATTTTTTTCTTTGAAATCAAATAAAAAATAATAACAAATACTAGATTTTAAACACGATTGAAAAGTGGTAATCAATATCTTTTAAAAAATGAAAAAAATGTGTTTCAAAAGAATAAAATGTTTATTTAATATTCTTTGAGAATCATTTAATACTTATGTAAAAGTAAAATGATATTAAAAAAATAATCTTTTGTATTTGTAAAAAAAATAAAAAGAAAAACAATAAAAAATAAAATCAAATGACAGTAAAATAATTTATAGTCTCAAAATACAACATTAATATAACAAAAAGGAAATTTGTGTCGTGAAAATCGTGTTTTGAAACACGATTTCTTCTCAACATTTTATTTAATTTTTTTAAAGTTTATCGATTTCAGTAAATATAAAAATAATTACACTGTGTACATAGATAAAAACCCACATTTTTTTTACCAACTTTCAATTCCACGTTGACCATGACATAACATTAAATTGAATTTGATCTTATTATAGAAACACTCAATTTATAATTTAAGTAAACTAAATGAAATTAGATTTTGAGATTTCTTACCCAAACTACAACAACATTCTTAATACATATTTTCGTTAAACCAATAATTAAAGATAAAATTAAATAAATATAAATTGTGAATCAAAGGTGATGATATGATGCAGAATTCCATACATAGGTGTTAAAGAAATGATTCATTTTGACACATTTAAATTTTTTACATTAGATATTATTTTTACTTATTTTTTATTTTTTTTATTAAAAAATAAAAAAATTTATATTTTTATGACAAATTTATTTTTATACTCTGTTAAAAAAATATAAAAATATATCATAATATTATTATTTTTAAAATACTATGATTGGACATTACGAAAGAACTATACTAGTGTGAATTATCATAATTTTAGCGCCTTAAGATATGAGACTTATTGGAACTATCAACTACAATTAAAAACTAAAATCCACAAATTTTCTTTTAAAAATATAAATGATTTTATAAATTAAAATATAAGAAAAGAAAATAACAACGGTAAAAAAATAAAACTGTGGTAGAGGATCGTTGTCCGAATTAAGGATGATAAAAACATTCATGATAAAAAAATAATTAGTTGTAAATAAATTTCAAGAAGAAAAAATAAGAAAATAAGCCAAATTTTAGAATTATGATAAAAAAATAATTTTAATAATTATTACTATTATTATTATTATTTACCATCTAATATTCCTATATAGAACATAACATCTCTAAAAAAAAGTATAATATACGTATTACACACACACACACACATATATATATATATATATATATATATATATATATATATATATATATATATATATATATAAGTTACAAACATTTTAGTTAACTATAAATACATATAAAATGTCAAATAATTATAAAGGAAAAACTTCTTTTAACAACACTTTTTTAACAACTTTTTGACAATGCATACGTGACAACTTGTGATTGGTTCGTTTTAAATAGTTTTTTAAACATAAATTTAAATAGATCAATAAAATGATGACACATGTTCCGTTGTCAAAAAGTGTTGTCAAAATATCATTGTCCAATTATAAAAATGTTAAAAATGTGTCTTTCTAACAATATTTATTTTACCAGGGAAATTTATGGACTCTAAGCTACTATATTTATTAATTAATTCTTTCATATTAAAATAATATAAGTCCTATACTATAAGAAATACGCAAATTATCCTTTTATTTTTAGTAATTACGGATGGAGAAAAGTCGTCGATAAATATTAAAAATAAATATTTTACAGATAATTTTCTGAATATGAGTAAATCGTCGATAATACGGACTACTATACTATCTCTGACTGTTTCTGATAAATTATCATCGTCGGTAATGTATTCTTTTTCTGTCGCCATTGATAAAAGTTTTGCAGTATTAGAGCTTTATTATGGATCTAGCTTTGAATCTAGTTTGAAGTTGGTCTTTTCCTTCTTTTTGTTCCATCTCGCGACATGGTGTTGTAGCATTTCGAAGAAATCAACGTTAAAAAAGAAACAGTGACATCATTTATTACGTGAGAACTTCAATTCAATGAACAAACATTGGAGAACTCGATCACTCAGTTACACCATAAAACATCGAAAGATTCTGCTTCAACGTCTTAACCAACTCAGTCACCGTCAAGTTGAACTCCTCACTCATCTGCATTATGGCAATATTTATAATTTCAAATTATCATATTGTGAATCCTACAGCACAAATGAAATGGCTTACCCGAGCAACAATGACAATGTTGAGAAGAGAGTTTCCAAATGGCAGTACACTGCTACTGGTTACTGAGAGATGAACACCTTTTAGAAGGGTCATTAGGTTTAGCATGATGTCCTTTCGTTTCTCACAGTAGATTCTAATCAGCACTTCATTCTCTAACCCACTTGCTTCAACTTCAGGGAGCATTTCAATGGTAGAATTTGCTTCACATGATGCTGAACAAAGGTGTGATTTGGCTATGATAAACGACTTTACACTGTTATTATTGCTCGCTTTTTCCAACTCTGCTATGCGTTGTTGGAGTTGTCGCATGTACTTTACGGCTTCTCCAAGGATTGATGCCTTGTCTATCTATAGTCAAAGGTTGTTGTGCCGTATTTGAGAGAAGGTAGACACCATGGATAAGGATTGAATAACATAGATATATAGATAGATACATGTAACAAAGATTAGATAGATAGATAGATACCTTCTTCAAGCCAGGTATGGTAGCTGAGAGTGCTATGAATTTCTCTGCTATATTCTGTCTCCTTTTTCTCTCTGAGACGATGTGATATTCTATCTCAGAAGAGGTTCTTGCCCTTTTTGTTCTTTTCTTCTCCCTTCCCTTTGCCTCCAAATCCTGATGCTTCTCCACACCCCTTTTACTCCAACAACACTCTGACTGTTCATCTTTTAACTCCATACATGCTACCTCATTATTGGAGCTATCACATCCCTGCCAAGTACTATTCAACCACAGCATCTCATCAATGGTGGTGCAGCCAAAGTTTTCACTCGTTCCCTTTAAACACAAATAAACAATTCATGAACCAACAGCACAGGTTAACTAGCTAAACATCGATCGATCCAAACAAACAACATGTTATGAAATGATGAGTAATTACCAAATGAGAGAGCCAGTTTTGCCACGAGTCCTCCATCATGTGGTTGTGTTTTTTCTTGGTGCTTCAAGAATTAATGCTTCAAAACCAACCATATTTTATGGATTTATTTTTAATGGATGGTTATGATAAAGATGTATTAAAGTGAAGATAATGTGCAGTGAGAGATTATATATACTGGATGTGAACCGTTGGATGATGGAGCATCTAATGATATGGTAAATGACTCTGAGTTGTCGACGGAGGAAAAAGCTGTTTGGCAGGTTGGGTTTGGGACATAACATAACGTAAGACGTGATACACAGTAGAAGAGTATGGACAAAAGAAAAAGTAAATGAAAACATCCACGTGGTATGGCAGTTTTCTATCTTTGTATGTATCCTCTGCTCGAAGAAAGATTGTCATACATGTCTTACATGTAGTAGATGGGAAGTAGTAGATGAAGAAACACAGAAACAAAACAAGCAGAAAAATTGCATGTCTTACGTGATGTTAAGGTGGGAAGTATTGTTCGAAGTCCGTCTATGTTTTGGAAGTCTCACGTCAACTAAAGATAAGGTCAATTCATAGTATATAAATAGATGTAAACTTTACTCTATAAGTGGGTTTTGTGAAGTTGAGTTAGACTTAAAATTTACTTCTATTATTGCAAAAAATAAATGACACTTTAACACATATTTTATATTTATTTGTTACTATCTTTACTGATTTATGATTATTTTATTCTTATACTGTGTATTAAAGGAATATAAAAGTATGTTATGATACGGTTAAAAAAAACAAGAAAAAGAGTTACCATGATTAAAAATAAGCAATCACCACAGTCCCTCTTTTCTTTTTATCTTCAAAATTGGTGATCAAAGAAATCACAAAGTTAATTTAGGTAATTACATAGCCATATAAAAGATAATTTAGGTAAGAGAGGCATCCAATTATATTTATATTTATATTAAAAAAAGATGGATGAATAAAGAAATTTAAGTTGGTGAATAGATTTATTAAAGTGATTGAGTAATAAATAAGGCTAAGTTGGAGGCAGAATAAACAGAGATGACGTGAGAATGTGAGAAAGAAAATAGTAAAAAGGGTTGGTAGAATATTGGATGTGTCCATAGCATAAGACAGAGTATTGCATTGATGACAGATGTGATTGAGTTGAGGACATAGGGAATGAAATAAATGGAACTTACAGCTGAAATTAATGACAGAATTCATGTACTGCATTGCATTGCATGTACCTTCTCATAAATTATGATAATCATTATTTCTCTTTCAGGATTACTTTTCTTCTTCTTCTTCTTCCTATATTACATAGTGTAGAAGAATCAGACAATAAGATTTACCATATTATATATATTTATGATTATTAATTAAAAAAGAAATTAAGAAAATAAAAAATTAATTGTGGAAAGTATGGTAATGTTTGGATTATTTGAATGTAATATAGGTGACAGAATAGGTGTATAGTATAGCATAACTGTTTAAAAAAGATCATGAATTATGAAGAAAAAGGTACCCTATGAAAGCAGATTTACAATAGCAGAAGGGTTGGACCCCCTTTCATCAAGATGATAGCACCTTTTCAGACTGCAAAAAGTTCTTATTAAATATATGTGATGAGAATCTTTAAATATAAATAAGAAATATTTATTTAGAATTATATTTAATTATATGTAATATGAAAATAATCTTTGAAAAATATAAATTTTTTTCTCATGAAATTTGTAATTTTTTATATAATTTTATGACAACAAAACTATAATAAACTCTTCCTTTACAATTTTTTATAAAAATTATACACTCTTTCTACTACTACAATTATCTAACATTTTTGTATATTCAAGAAACATATTAAGTAAGAAATTATTCAAAAAAAAAAATACTTTTTATTTTTGTGTTTTTCTGTTACTCTCTTATTCATATAATAATTTTTAGTGAATATTTTGTTGAAAATCAATATATCCTTAACCAGATGTGTCACACACTCTAAACCAACAAATGTTAAACATTATAAAGAAAAAGATTTATAAACTTTTTGTTTTAATTTTTTTTAGTAAAAAATGGAGTTATTTTCTTATATTTGAATTAGAATATTATATCTTTTCGCTGTAACTTTTTACCATCTTTTTTCTGAAAGACTGATAAATATTAGACTTTGAAATTACAAGGAAGGTACGATGAGACATAATAGACTACTAAACTTAAGATTTAATTTATAAACACATTATTAAAAATATTAAAGTGAAAATTTTCTAACTATGTTACAGTCGTTGAAGAATATTATTAAAATTAATCACCATAGTAAGTATAATTCATTTTAGAAATTAAAGTTACATCACAATTTTATTTTTAGAAAACATTATAGAAAGATAAAAAAAATATTTAAATGATTTTAAATCTTTATATGAAACTATTAATTATAATACTAACATATACCTTGTAGAGATCATTTAGAAGATGTTTTTAAAAAGGATAAATTTATTAATAATAAAAATAATATTATCAAAATAGATTACTCGATCCCATCTATTACGGATTAATTATTTAGTGAATCAATCAAACTCGATAAACATAATAGAACAAATATAGTATTATTTTTAACAGAGACAGTGAGTGTTCAACTATATCCGGACACCATATCAAATACAAAAGACATACTAAAGGACAACATATATTAGATGATAGGGATTCTTCAACAATCTATACAGACAAATAATTCTTTTCTTTCCTATATTTTCATCTTCTTCAAGATATTGTTGGGTTTAATAAAGAAAATTGTTTATTAGAAAGATACAGTATTAATAAAATTTAAATTCAATCATATAACAAATTTACACCATATTCAATTTAAAATCTTTTTATAACATTTTAATAATAATAAATAGTATAAATATGAAGAGAAGAAAAGCTTTATCTGGAAAGATAATTTCTTTTACTATTTTTTAAGAGAAACAATTTAAATTTATAATTTATTAAGGTTATTTAATATTTAGCACATTGTGTATTCTCTAATAATAACGTTTATAATTTGTTTTTCGAAAACAATCGAGGCACATATTATACTGATCGAAATTACTACTCTGCCCCGAAAATAGTAAATCGATCGATATGTATAGTACGGCCGAAGCCCAACTATCTCGCAATTAAGAAACACTATTCACACTCCTTCTTTTCCTATTGCACCTCCTCTTTCTGTTTTTCATTTTTATTTTCAACAAAAATACCTTTCTTGAAACATTTTTTTTAATATTGAAAAAGGCTTGTAGAAAATCTTCAAATATTTCCGAATGGCTACCATAGTTGGAAATATAAACTAAGAGTAATAATATCATGACACACTTTTATATTCATTTGACACAAAATATAAAAGTAAAATGGTTCAAAAAATATAAAATTTTGTAGTTTTTCAAGAAAGAAGAGAGTAAAAAGTAAGTAAGAGTAATATTAAATAAATGTAAAAATTTTAGGTATGTCAAAAAATCATTTCTCATAAACTAAATCACCCATAAAAAAACAGTTATATTATATATTAAAAATTTCATATTAACCAACAATAAGTCATATTTACAATAAGAGAAATGATATTTTACACATTTTTTATATTTATTTGATACTATTTTTTTTTTTAATTATAAAAGTTTACCTTTTCATAACTACTATGTCAAATGAATGTAAATGTATGTCATTCTACAACATCTAAGTTTTTCAAAACATATTTTAGAATGCCTATATATAAAGAAAAATTATTCTTTGACACACTTAAATTTTTTATGTTCATTTGATATTATCCCTACTTATTTTTTATTATCTTTTTTCTTGAAAAATACAAAAGCTTACATCTTTATAATCATTTTATTCTTATACTCTGTATCAAATAAATGTAAAAACGTATTATGGTATCATTACACCTGTATAGAACATATACATGAAAATATCTACATTGAGTATATGAGTAGTAAAAGTAATATATATATATATATATATATAAGTAATAACAAAAAAGTGATTAGGGTTTTGAAAACCACGAAAAGTGATGTATGCTCACATCTTACTCATGCCAACTATGGGTTCATCTCATGTCATGGTCAACAATATAATAGTTTATGATAAGTCACAACCTCCATTGTTGGTCCAAGATGTGTATATATGAATGTACGAAAGCCACATTTTACACTTCAGACATTTCTTTGTTCCTTTGCATCAAAGCATATTAAATAAAACTAAATTACTTTCCATTAAAATTATTTTTAAAAATTCAGTGCTTACTATATTAAGTAATTTCACTTTTTCTTTATCAACATTCTTTTGTCTCTCTTTTCACATTTAGAGTTCCAATGTACGTGGTCATATTATTTTCACATCAAAAATTTTTTATACTATTTTGTCTTTTAATATCTTTTTTTCTTTAGAAAATAAAAAATAAATACTCCTAAAATTGGATTGTGCAAGTGGGGGTAAAAAAACATTTAAAGATAATTTTCAAAGACCATGAATTTTCACCATACAAATTAAACATTTTGAAGAGTATTGGATTGGTCTCAAAGTTGGACCATTATATTTGGGCCTTTTTTGTCATATAACAGGAGAAAAATACTTTTAATTTAACCTTAAACGTATAGTTATTTAATATAGTTCTCAATTAATATCTTAATACACATCAAAATTCCTTATTTACATTACTAAGATTCTAATATTTTTTTTCTCTCATGAGTATTTTTCTAAGTTGATTGTATCACAGATTAATTTTCTTGTAGTTAGTACCATGAGATTTTAGTTGTAAAATAAAAATATTACGATAAAAAAAATATATGTAACTTTATTATTTACTACTCACTCATCAATAATTTAAGAAGAATAATTTTACATTTAGTACAGACTCATTCATCAATAAATTGTGATCAAACCTAAATAAAAGATTAAGATATTCATCAAATTCGGTGATTTGAAATATCTATCAAGAATATCTTTATAAATGAGTCATACATTAATTTTGTACAACTTAAATATAAATTCAAAATTTTAATACAATGAGTTTTTAAGTCTTTTGTATTTTATATTATGTTCTAATAGCCTATTTCTATTTTGTATAAAACTCTAATCCACACTTAGTTCTAATAGATAAACAATTTTTCTAATTGGAGTTTTTTTATATATACACACATTCTATTTTTATCTATGCCCTACTTGAAATACTAATTGAAATAATAATATTTTCATTTTCATAATAAATCTTCAAATCATTTTACATTTTAGAATAAAAGTTATCATGTTATTAGTGTTTAATGAGTATTTAGAAAAAAAAAAAAAAAACAGTTTGTATTAGCATTTGTTTGATTCAACCATGATAACTTCTGTTATGAGTGAATTTTAAGCTAAATTCAATTTTACAAATCTAGTTTATAAAATTTAAGTTTATAAAGTGAAGTTCTTACCAATTTATATATTATAAATTGATTTTTATTGATGTGAGACTTCTAACCACTTGATAACTCATATATTATGTAATAGTTTAATTATCATGTACATTATTATTTGCTTTCAAAATTTTTATATTTATATTTATATTTATTATTTAAATATTTTATTTTATTTTTAAAAGAGATTGTAAAATAGTTGTTAAACTAATAATTTCCTTTTATTTACTGTAATTTAATTTAGAAAAATTATAATTTTGACAACTGAAACCAAAATTCTTTAAAAGAATACAAATCAAAGGATTTACATGGAGAAAGATACCATAATATCGTTAAAACCTTTCCGATCAAAATCCTCCTTAGAAAAAAAAGATCGGATAAAGAAATAGTACAATATAGGTTACAAGTAGTCAACCTTTTATAATTTACTAGCTAAAGTAGAAATTTAAATGGGACAAATGTTCCAACTTGTAAGCATCGTAGTTGACATCTTCTAATGCTTAGAAGGCTCCTTCCAAATTCATAGAGAACTTATTGTAACTCTTCCTAGCGTTGTTAGCTAGGTGTCTAACTGATATCCTTCTTTGAAGGTTCTTGGTTGTAGTTTGGAGTTGTATTTCCTTGCCACCCTTTGCTTGGTTCTTGGTTGTAACTAATATGATTCTCTAGACAAACTTTTGTACTTTTTGTGTGGTAATGGTTGCTAAAGGCTTAACTTCAGTCCATTTAGTAAACTAGTCAACGTCAACTAGTAAGAACTTGACTTTGGCCTTTGCTGGGAGCAAAAGCGCCAGGAGTGTCCATCCTCCACTTCGTAAAAGGTCATGGAGAGAAGACATGATGTAACTCTTGTTGTTTGTTGTGTATAACGTTGGCAAACTTCTGACAAAGTACATATTTCTTAACATATTTGTTATAATTCACCTCCATAGTCGGTCAGAAGTAATTGACTTAAAGGGCTTGTGTTCCCATTGTTCTCGCACCAAAATGATATCCATAATCTTCATGCAACTTGTGGAGTGTAGTCAACTTGGTCCATGGTAACACATTTCAACAAAGGCCGACTGTAACATCTTTTAAACAACTCACTGCCTACTAGTGTATAACAACAAGCCTTTCAAATCCAACATTTATCTTCGCTCTCTCGGGTGATCCCCATCTTGAGGTATCAAACAAACGATGCTATTGAGGTTTATTCACCCTTATTTACCTGCATATACATTTATCTTGTCCGTAGATGGTGACAATAACGTTTGTCGCAACAATGACTTATTCGATGATAATTTGGCCATACACAATGCATAGTTCATTGACAATTATAAATAATTGAGGTCTTATCAAACTTAAATATCTCATTAAAATATGATTCACTAGTTGGTGTGTATAAAATGTTAAGCTTTTGCAAACACACAAGCAAAAGTAAAAGTCAATTAAAAATTGATATTAAATATTTTATTTTATGTAGATAATTTTTAAGAATTAAATAAATCAAACTCACAAATCAACTTATAAAGTAAAAATAAACATCTATTTATAAACTATAAATTTATTTATTTCTAATTAATAAAAAATTTCTAAAACATGTCAAGTTCAACATGAGAGTAGATATTAATAATAATTCGATAGTTAATGCTAATTAATGGTATAATAAGTTTAACTAATAATAAATTTTATTAAAAATATAATATTTGAATAACTCTTATACAATATTAAAAAAACATTCCTTTATATAATAACATTTATTCTGAAATATAAATTTATTAAAAGAAACTTATTTACGGTGGGCGTAGATCTCCATCAAGTTATATCTTAATATTGAATCTCTCCAATTTATGTTGGTATCTTCCTACGTAGACAACTCATGTAGCTTACATAATCTATCTTATATATCATTCTCATATAAAATGATTGCAAAATTAGACGGTGGTCAAGGAAAAAAAATAGAAAATGGTTGAATTCGAAAGCTGTGCCAAATCTAGTTAAAATTAATAATGATCTGTGCACAGCATCCTACAAATGCTATTTTCGAAATATTTTTTTATTTGTGAAAAGATAGATTGAGAGTGATATATATCTTTAACAGTGACATGATCAAGAAATTTACTGAATAAAAGAATGTGTTGAAAAGATTAAACTAGACAGTTTATTACTAGATTTCTCAAACAGTACAATTAGCTCAGCCTACTGATTCAATATCATTAATCTCAGTGTTTCCACCAGCTCATCCACTCCCATCTGGTATCCCTCACCCATCTGCAACACATAATAATTAATGCATTTTCATTCAGTATTTATTTATTAGGATAGAAATATTTAGACAACATTTTTTTACAACATTATACATGTCATTGTGTGATTGGTCTATAGTAATGTCATTGTGTCATTTGGATCAATCACACAATGATACGTACGATGATGTTAAAATTTTGTCAAAAAATGTTGTCAATGTATCATTACCTATTTATTATCATCTTCGACATACTTTTAATTCAATATGTATGTACCTGAGCAATGATGGTGATGTCGATGGTGGATTTTCCAAATCGCAAGACGCTGCTGTTGAGTACAGAGAGATTGATATTCTCGAGGTGTGATAGTATTTTCAGCACGATTCCTTTCTGTTTCTCACAGTGAACTATTATCAGCACTTCCTTCTGCAACACTCTCACTTTCACTTCTGGAAGAATTGCATTTGCTCCATTGGAGTTCACTTCGTAGCAACTGCTGCTGCTCGCACAAACCTTGTTCGATTGAACTTCTTGTTCCAGCTCTCTCACTCGTTGCTCAAGCTGTCTCACGTAGTTGCTAGCTTTGTCTAGGATCGAAGTCTTGTCCTTCTTTTCATTCATCTGTATGCAAACAACAGTTTTTCATATGTCAATGAGTTACGACAGTCAAGGTTTTGTTACATCGTCATAGGATTATGTCGATGAAAATATGTTTCATGTCGCAGTTTTCTGAAGTAAATATGTTAAAGAAGAAACAGATTTATGAAGTAAACCCTAAATATATATATCCATATCTATAAACACACACACACTGTAAAATAAATGCACACAAGTACTACCATTGTGACAAAATAATAAAAGAAAAACTTAGCATGCAAATTATGAGATCAAACTTCTTTATTAGGAAGAGTTTTATTTAAGAAAATTATATAATTGCCGACCTATGGTAGTTATATATATATATATATATATATATATTATTAGCATCATAATATGTTATTGATAAGTTATTAACACTGATATTAAAGTTTAATAGTATATTTATCAATAATCTAATAAGTTGATAAATATAAATTATAATATACTTTAAACAATAATAAGAAATACAATAGATATAATATAAATATGTTATAAAAAATAATTGAAATATTTATGTATAAAAAACAATACAATTTGATGTTGAATATTTACATCGCATATTTTTAATTATCCTTTTTCTATTATATACATAATTATTAATTTATGTATTAATACGCTAATACATGATTTTTGCCATTAGTAGTGATAAAAATATGATATGGGTATAATTTTTATTGAGTAGACTAAGCAAAGATGTTGAATATTTATGTAATGTTTAATTATCCATTTTATATAATTTCTCAATTTTTAGTGATAAATATTTGCACTTTTTTTTTTTGTTCTAGTGTGGCTTGTATGGTATTGAAAAAAAAATTAAATGAGGGTAAAATAGTTTAAAAATTAGTAAGAGATAATGCATTACATTTTATACATCTTCCTTTATTACTCATATTTCTCTATTTTTTTTTTTATTTCTCCCTTATGCTCCCATTTTGCATTAAGGCTTTCCAATCTCAACTCTAACTTTTCAGCATTTATTTTAGGCTTAATTTTTTTTTTGTCAATGTTATTATTATTTTTTCTTTCATTATTAATAAAATGTAATTTATAATTAACATACACTAACAATTTATATAATTATAACAACGTCACTTTGTATACGGAAGTGGTATGTGATTCCGTTTTTATATATTAAAGGTCACACTATCATAGGAAAAATTATTTAATTTTTATTTTACTATTTTTTTTGGATAAGCTTGTTTCAAACCAGTGGTCTCCAATTAAGTGCTTTTAAAAACCTAAAAAAAAATTATAAATCAAGGACCATAAGACATTGACTTCATTAGCTACTTTGCTTATATTATACTATTACGTATCTTTCACAATAAATAATTCATTTCCTGAGTAAATAGCTTCACTTTCAAGTTTCTTATAATTAATAATTAAAGGACCTATTAATAAATGTTCAACTATATTAAAATATAATATTGATTACGAATTCAAGAAGCAACTTTCATCCTGTGTCGTGTTTCGTTTTTTTCTACAAATATTATTGGATAGCAATATTTCACACAGAAAAACGACAAAAACATTTGGATAAATAATAATATTTTAATTATAATTATATTATTTTTTAATTTAAAATTGTAATTATATTATTAAATTATTAAAAAGTGTGTCAAATGTTTTTTTTTAAGACGTTTCCAATATTATTTTTAAGAATCTATGCTGCTCAGACACTACTCTATTAGATTCATTAATTGATTAATACATGGATATAATTTCAAGAAAAAGAAAAGAAAAGTTGCTTTTTTTATAGCCGATGTAACCTGTACCACATTGTTAATTTTTTTATTTTTAAATAATATCAAAATACCGATTTTAAATATTTTACCAGGTTGGATTACTGTGATAATAAATTAAATTTGTGTCACAAATCTTTTTACTGTAATGCATAATATCCACAATTAGAAAAATATATATATTTAGAACAACTTGACAACACACACCTAGAACTTTCTGAGTTTTACTTTTGAAGAAAGAAAAGACAAAATAATTTTCACGCACAACCATGCAAACAAATACATCATATGATTATTTACACAAAATCTTTTACAACATTTTAATATAATATATGTATAATTTTTCTTCACTATTTATTATTATATTATCGTATTCTAAATTTAATAAAAAAAAACACATTGCGTTAAAATATTATAAAAAAATTGTGTTAAAATATTACTTTTCCTTTTATCTTATACAGTAAAATATCATTCATCTTTACGTTAGAGTTTGACTAACAAGCCAAAGCCAATCTGAAGTGACATTTCCAACCAATTATATGTATTTTCAAATTAACAAAAATAGTTCAAACACAACAATGTTAATCTGTTGTAAAGGTAAAAAATACAATAAACTTAAAAAAGCGAACTAACTTTTAAGAATAGAACAAAATAAATTTGCAATAGTTTAAGGAAATAAAATGGTTAGGAGAAGTAATAAAATCTGAATATATATTTAGAATAATTGCTTGTTAAAATGATATACATATATTTTATATTTTGAATTCATTTTACCTCTACTTATATATTATATATTATTTTTAATATATATATATTTTTAGAATAAATTTAAGTCGATTTCTGGTAAGAAATTACAGTGAGTAGATAGTAAAATTGAGAAAAAAATAACCTTTTGGAAACCAGGTATTGTTGCTGAGAGTGCAAGGAACCTCTCCCTGAGTTTCTGTTGTCGCTGTTTTCTGTCGGTATTTTTCATTTCAGGAAAGGAATCTCCGTCATCCTCTTCGCTCGCGAATTCTTCGTCATCGAAACACAAATCCTTAACGTCATCGTCTACTTCCTATACACAACAAACATCATCGTATGACAGATTTAGACATAAACATATGTAATTCATATTTGATATACATAGGATTAGTTTTACCAGGTAAGAATCAGAAGGCCAATTTTCGCCTGACTCCTCCATTGATTTCAAGAGAGAGAAAGTGGTTGGATCTAACTGTAAGATGAGTGAGTGAGTGAAGAGAGTGAGGAGGTGCAGCCTGTGTGAATTGGAATCATGAAAAAACATAAATAGAAAAAAAAAAAGAAAAAACAAAAGAAGAATAGTGTGCTGGAAGATGAGATTGGAAGGTGGCATGATAATGGGTTATATATAACTCTACAATACTCGCCAAACATGCTAGCTGCATCTTCACGGTTCAATATTCTCTATTACACGTGTCCATCATCCAGCATGGGGTCAGCAGATAGCGTGGTTCGCGTGTTCTATGTTAGGACATCGTTGATGTTTTATTATTATATAATATATAAAACCCATCGAGGGTTAATTTTGTCAGTTTCTCATCATCCGACATATAAGTGGTTTCCTATTTTGTACTTCTTAATTTCCTTTATATATATATATATATATATATATATATATATATATATATATATTATTTATTTTCTATATCTTGTCGAGGTGACTGTATACGAAAAAAATAGGATAGTTTAAAAATTCGATAAATAGAAATTTACTTGATGATTATAAATAAAGAAAAAATCGTAGACAAGATTGATATCTTATTGAATTGTACTTTATGTTTATGGATTATTTGTAGAAAAAAAAAACAGGAGAATAAATAGTGGGTTTTGTAAAGGGAAAATGAATGTATTTTAATTTTAATATAATAATAAAAAGAAAATTGGTGTAAAATATTTTATTTGGTTAATTTTGTTTAGACTCGAACATTAGTTGAAATTGAATATATGTTTTGAAACTTTCTTTATGTGTAAAATATGTTTTAACTTTCTTTTTATTTTTAAACTTTAAAATTCTTGACCATTTGATTGATTTGAAAGACAATCTTATCATGATTATAATGTAAATCAGTTCACCCTTATTTACAACTTCTAATTATATTAAATATTTATTAATTAATATCATACTTATTAAATGATATATGTTATTTTTATGACTTAACATATAAAAATTTAATTTTTGGCATAATTTTTTTTTTATGATTTAATCATTCAAAAATTTAACTTTTATATAATTTAATTGTATAAATTAAAATTATATACAATTAATTAAAATATATAAATATAATTGTATTAAACCGACTATTTAATTGAACGAATGATAAAAGAAAAAGGGAAAAAATTAAAAATGAAATTGATTAAATTCAGAAAATAAGTGAAAATTTTATCAAGAAGGTAATAGAGATGATAAAATAAACTTTGTTATAATTATATACGAAATAATTTCCAAAAACAAATTTTCAAGAGTAAAAAATAGGTGTCGAAAAGGTTTTAGTGATAGTGTAGTGGATTTTTATATAAACAAATATATTTATTATTAACATTTCAGTTTTTAATAGTATTAACATTATTAGCATAAATTACACGTCAATAAATTAGAATAGTAATAAAAATATATATATATAAACTTTTACGGTTATCTAAACATAACCATAATAATATAACGTATATTAGAAAGAAGGGTTAAATATTAGAGCTGTCAAAATCGGTAACCCGGCTCGACCCGGTCCGGTCTACCACGAGTTGGTCACTTAGTGAGTCAACCCAACCCGGCTCATTTATTAGCGAACCAGAAAAACTTGAACCCGGCCCAACCCACCATGGGTTGGTGGGTAAACGGGTTGGCTCACTAGTCCATTTAATTACATTTTTTTTAAAATAAAGAAAAATACAAATTTTTTGTAATTTACATTTAAACAATTTTCACTTCCAAAAAATTATGTTAAAGACAATTCAAAATAATAATAAAAAAGTACAATATAATCCAAATGTCATTCAAAAACAACACACAAAAAACATACAAATAAGTTTCTTATATCCATCATTTTTTGTTCTTGTTGTAACCCTTGACCCTTGTTCTTGTTGTCTCCAAATTCACTAATAAAGATTTTCCTAATGTCAGAACAATTCCAACAATCAATAAAAAAATATTAGTAAAAAAAAAAGAGAATCAATACTCAACAACATCAACAAAAAAATATTAGTTTAATCTGTAACATAATTTCTCAAATTCAAAGATATCAAAAAGAGCTCGTTCAAATAATATATACTCAAATTGTTTAAATAAAATGAATAAAATCTTATACAAGCATGTCAGAACATGAAAAAATCATTTCAT
>NC_028359.1:77309-78886 GCF_000741045.1 Vigna radiata var. radiata | reverse complement strand
CTTATCTCTAGTCGATGTGGGACTTCCAACACACCCCCCTCACGCCGAGGTATATACATCTCAAGCATGAGACTAGATATTAATGGGTGGTCCGCTAACGGCCCAATAGCGGGTGGAACAATCTGCCCAACGAATATAATAGATAAGGCCAATTTATAATATATAAGTGGGGTGTAGACCTCACCTTACAAGCCGATTTTGTGGGGTTGAGTTAGGCTAGAACTCACTTCTAACATGGTATCAGAGCTATGGTTAGAGCCTATCCTAGCGATATTTATTGGGCAGATTGTTCCACCCGTTATTTGGGCCGTTATTGGACCACCCATTAATATCTAGTCTCATGCTTGAGATGTATATACCTCGGCGTGAGGGGGGTGTGTTGGAAGTCCCACATCGACTAGAGATAAGGCCAATTTATAATATATATAAGTGGGGTGCAGACCTCACCTTACAAGCTGGTTTTGTAGGGTTGAGTTAGGCTTAAACTCACTTTCTAACAATAAACAAATATATACATCATTAGCTAACTAATAAAACTAAGGTTGGTATTCTTTTTCATCCCATCTCCTACCATCTTATCGACATACAACTCCTTGTCTGTGCTCACATCGTAAAGATAATCATTCCATTCCAAGAGATTGAACAAACACAAACACAAAGAAAAGTGTAAGCTAGTTTATCAAAGAATACACATAAACATCACTAAATAATTTAGTTGTCAATCATCTAACAATATTAACACACATATTATCATCTAACTCCACAATGACCATCCGGATACATGTATTGATATCGAATTATAGGAGTCATGCCATTGAGTTGGAACAACAACATCTTCCTCAACAATAAACACCAAACTCCAAGGTTAATCCATCAAACATCTATGGCCAAAAAAATTGACCATCAGACTAAGGATCTTATGTTACTCTCCACCACATAACTATTGTTCTCTTGAGAGTGTTAGAATAACCCCTAATTACTAGCTTCCTATATCAATACATACACTTACACACATAACCATTTAAAGGAATTCTCCATAAACTCCCTATAACCATCATGCACATGCCATCATGCCTCAACCTTATCAAACACTATGAAGTATAATATTAAATCATTCACAATTTAAACATAGTAAATAAAACTCTTAAAGTTAGCAAGAAAAACAAACTTGTTTGCCCATCGAGCAGTCTCCACTGGCCTAGCGAGCAATCTCCACTCGTCCAGCCAGAACAAAACCAATAAGTTTGCTTTATAAAATATCATAATTTAAATTTTATATTTTTATCATTATTTTAATATTTTTACTTTAATTACGATTTATTTATTTCAATATTAAACATATATTAATAAAATATTAAATTATATTCATAATCTCTTTTAAAAGTAATAATATGATTAATTACATTTTTCAGTAAAATTGATTATGGTGTAATATAATGGATTGTGTCAAAAATACTATCAATTATTACATTATATCTTTACAAATATTTTTCTATGAGCGTGAAAAGTTAAACGTTTGAATTTCTCATATTTTCTAAATTTAATTGTATTGCTTTTATATATATATATATATATAT
>NC_028359.1:0-76060 GCF_000741045.1 Vigna radiata var. radiata | reverse complement strand
CCATATATATATATATATATATATATATATATATATATATATTTAACAATATATGAATTACTATAAAAGATGTATAATAGAGTGTGTTTCATTTTGTTATATAACAACTTATTTTTTACTGTTTTTTATTACTATTACTTAGGAATATATTTTTTTTATTACTATTTCTTACCAATATATTTTTATTTTTATTTAATTTTTTATTTGTAGTAACTATCTATAATAAGATTTATATAGTAGTATTAAGATTATTTAATTTAATTTCTTTTATTAAGTATTTTTTTTATAACTGATTGTGATTAAGGATGAGAAAGTTAACTTTGGTTCATCAATCTACTTGGTGAATCATGGTATTTTTAACCTATTAATTCCTTTAATTCATTTTGTCTATTCCACTAAATTGACGGACTGAAAATGAGATAAGATAAATTGATTGGTTAGATAATTTTTTTCAAAATTAAAAATAAAATAGTTTAAATAGCATTCTATTATTTGTAATGCAAACATGTAAAACATATAATTTAAATTATCAGTATTTATATATTAAGTTTCAATAATAAATTATAAATTAAATATGATTTTAGTTAATTCAACGTGGAGTTGAATTTCGTGAATATTCCAAACTGTTATATATTTTATTTTCAAACTATAAAAACAACTTAAATAATACATTTTTACATATAAAAAAATTAATATAAATCAATTAAAACATCTATTTTCATTCATTTTTAAAATTATTAATATATAAATAAAAATTATTTTAATTTAATATTGTTAAAAATATTAATAATGAATTAAAAACTAAAATATATATATATATATATATATATATATATAAAATTAACTGTATTTTTAATATATATATATATATATATATATATATATATATATATAATTTAAAAAATACAAAATTAAAAAAAAAAAGGTGGTTGGCCTTGTGAACTCAATAACTCTTGGATTGGCAATCTAAATCAAGATATTTCATTATGACAAAGTAACATGTTCTTCCTTATCTTTTACAAATTAATACAGACCGGATCGAAAAAATGAATCAGATATACTTATTTTGTGATATTAAGATAATTAAATATATAATACAATATTTATTAATTAAATGAGTTTCTTAAACACATTAGTATAGTGTGTCAATTGTACGTATCTACGAATAAAATCCCAAAACAAATTAACATGTCTTTTGCCGACAACAACACTTAAAAAGTTTAATTGAAACTATTAAAACTTGCAAGACTGAAATCAATTATCCAAATTAACTAATTTATACTTGTAATATTTAAACAATTTATTATTAGAAAAAATAAGCAGAAAACGTTATCAGAATTTATTTCAATTTTGAAAAAAAAAATATGTAACTTATATTTATTTTGCAAAAATTAATTACACCTTTAGTTTGTTTGGTATTTCTTTGCTCTTGTTTTCATCCATTAATGTGTAGATATGGAAGTGTCCAAAATCACTTTTCTTACTACTAAAGATGGTGTGTGTGGTGGTTGAGAAGAGCTTACTCAACAAACATTATGGACAACTAACATAAAAAAACGCTAGAATGACAGTTGCACATATGGAACACTCTTTTTGGAAAGACAACGTGACAAGTTGCTCAACCAACTATGTACAAAACTCAAGCAGTTTCCGAAATAACGTTGTACCATCAACTTTTTAGCCTCTGGAACAAACTTCTTCAACAGCAAACATTCAATAAATAAACATGCCTTCAATCCTAATGTATCATAACATGCGGCTCATGCTTTTCAGCAAAACTTTCAAATACTTAAACAATATTTTTTTATAATATTTAAATATTATCTACATGTCATTTTGTGATTGGTCTATGGTGATGTTTATGATTGTTTTTATTGATTGTGGAATAATTTTGGACTAATGACAGAATACCACGTAGATGATGTTCAAATGTAATATCAAAAAAATATTGTCTAAGTATCATTATCCTTCAAACATATATACCCTGGAGAAAATAGGAAAAACTACTTTAACAATTCTTTTTTAAAATTTTTTTTTACAACAAATACGTGATAGTTTGTTATTTGTCCGTTTTAAATATTTTTTTTTAAATAAATTCAAATAAACTAATAAAATAGTAACATGTGTTCTATTGTCAAAAAATTGTTAAAATAGAAAATATAATTAATCTTATATTTTATTTAATTTATTGAGTAGGTAAAATTTTTATATTTTTCAATTTAATTATGTTGTTTAAGATTATTATTATTGTTAAATGTGAGTACTATTTTACTATGTCATATCTATTAAAAATTAAAGTTTTTTTTAAACAAAAAATAATATTGTAAATAGTCTAAAATGACAAGTCATTTATGTTAGCTTAAAAGGTAATTAAAGGAGTACAACAATCTCATTATTTGATATTTTTTCAGTTAAAATAATAAGAGTTGTATTTGTAATTTTATAATAATTACATTATCATTTTATATTAATTATAAAATTTTCTTAAGATAAATAAGTAGAATGATTTAGTAAGATAATAATCATAATCCTCCATTTAATGAAAATAATTAAATAGTAGAGACTTAATATAAAAATTTAAAGTATTCAATAAACTGAAAAAAATTAATATGGATTAAATTGAAATTCTTCAAACCTGAAATTTAATTAAGTTTTCAGAAAAGAGCTTAACTTACTTTTAACTCTCATAATTTTTTTAAGGATTAATTAATTTTTAAATCTCACAAATTTGAATATTTTCAACTCAGTCTGTATTAAATCCTTTTATTTTTTTAAGGATTATTTATCATTTTACATTAATCTAATATTGTCTCATATTTTACATTAATCACAATATTATTTTATATTTTATATTAACTGCAATATCATCTTATAAGAATTTCATATTAAATTGATAGGAAAATAAATAAGTAAAATGTCAAGTAAGATACAATCATGTCTCCTATTTAACAAAAAGAAAAGTTAAACACAACAAAGATTCAATAATAAAAAAAGCATAAAATTCTAAATACTTAATAAACAAAAAAAAACATCAAAAGATAAATTGAAACTACTTATCAAATAAACTCAAATCATAATTAAAACTTAAAAAAATCATAAAAACACTTTACTAATAAATAAAAATGGGTTAAATATGTTTTTAGTCCCTATACTGTGGTACGATTTTGGTTTTAGTCCATTTTCAAACTAAGGTCTTTCAACTTTAGAAAACTCTGGTTTTAGTCCCTTTTATCAATTTTTTTTAATTTTATTTGTTGTTTCAAGCACGTTTCATTATAGCATTTAGATTGTTTACACTGTTTGACACATGTTTGCTTCAATGTTTTGAGAAACGCGTTTGAAATAACAAATAAAGTTAACAAAAAATTGGTAAAAAAGATTAAAACCAGAGTTTTATAAAATTGAAGGACTAAATTGTATCTTAGTTTGAAAATGGACTAAAACCAAAATCTTCCCAAAGTACACGACTAAAAACATATTTAACTCAATAAAAATCTATATCACAAATGGAAATAAATTATTAAATATGATTTCATTCCTTATAATATATTTTTATAATTTTCATGGAGTTATTGTATTCATTTTGTATCTCCAGTTTCAATTCTTAGGTTCCTATCTATTGTATAAAATGAAGGACACGTGGCAGCTCTTGAATGAACATTTTGAACTCGCGGCAGTTCTTGAATAAACATCTTGGGACATGTGACAACTTTTCATTTTTCTTAAAACATTTAAAAAGAAAAATAAATCTATTATACAATAATATTTTTATATTTTACAATAAAATTTAACGAATATCAATACTTTCTTAACATAAATTTGAAAATTTCTAATAATAATAATAATAAAAAAAATTTACTAATAAAACTAAATATATATTTTTATAATAAAAGCTAATTTTTTTATTTATTTTTGAATAATTCTTTTTGTTGTTAATAATTATTTTAGTTTAAAAAATAATTAAATTTTAAAAAATTATCAGTAAAATTTTTAAGATAATTATTTTAATTTAAAAAAATTATTTGTTAAAGACTGAAATTGAAAAAATAATGTAAATATTAGAAAACCAAATCGTTTTTACATAATAGTATAAATAAAAATGACTTTTCATATTAATTAATAGTAAAATAGATAATTTAAATCAATAAAATTTTAAAAAATATCAACAATTTCTTAACATAAAGTGCAAATACTCTTTAATACAATTGTTAATTATTATTTAATACATCAATATGAAATTATTAATATCATACATATTTACGGTCATACAAATTAAATGGTATGATTAATTCTTTCTTTAATTAATTAATTAAGTTTAATTACATTTTATAAAAGCCAAACATTAATTAACTTTTTCATATATTATATATTAATTGACAACATTTAATTTACCATTTAGAATTATAATTATTGTTTACTATATCAATATGAAATTATCAATTATGAATTTTATTATGTTTCAATAAAATCATTATTTATTATATTCATTATTTACTCGTTTATTATATTCAAATATTGTTTATAGATGTTTCAAATAATTATATTAATTCATTTATTAGTTTTTTTTTTTTTATGAAATAATAAGAATAATATTTAAAGCTTACCTGCGTTTTTGTTCAAGTTAATATTATTATTAGAAATTTATAATGCAAATTTAAAACGTTAATTATCAACTCAGAATAAATTTACAAATAAATTTACTACAAACATTTTATTTTTCAAACCATTCAACTGCGTTCCTTCCTAACAATAATATTATCTAAAGAAATTATTTTCTTTTAATTTTTTTATAATAACACTTCTATATTACCTAAAACAACAATAATATAATACTTTCTATTAAAATTATTATACATTATGGAAAATTCAGATTTATTAAAAGCATACACACATATATATTATTGAAGAAAATTGTGTAACGGTCCGGCATTATAATAATGAAGAAATAAATCTTGTTTTTTAGGTCGTGAGAAATTAGTTTCTTTTATTAGCCTTAAACATTAATAAACATTGACATGGATTAACATTTAAAAATAGTAATATTAACGAATAAATCACAAAAATATATTTATAAAAACTATTTTTTTAAAATGAGCACGCAGTTAAGAATATATTCGTATTTAAACCAAATATAAAATTTGAAAAATGGAATCATTAGTCTAAAATTAAATAAAAAATATTGCGATCAGTCTTTTTTTAACATAATTTACAAATTACAATAACTAGATAAACTAAAATCGAACAAATTTAAGCAATAATGTTAGAGTAGATGAGACCAAGTATCAAACATTATGTATAAATGTTTCCTCACAATTAATCAGAATAATAAAATTTATGTCAAACGTTACTTAAATTAAAATTTACAATTAATTTTTTGTTTATTAACTTTAATTGAACTTAACTCAAATTAATTTTCTAACTGAAATTCAAGCAAACAAATTCAATCATAAGTTTTTCGTATTAAACAAATTCATTAGATTCGTTATTGTCTTACTTAAAAGAACTTCTAATCACCATTAGTAAAAATAATCTTGATATTATTATTTTTTCGAGAATTTTTGTTATTAAGGTTTTATTTTTTTCAAAATAAATTCTATTGCGCGGTGAATATAATTTTTGTTATTATTATTTTTTATTAAAATAACTTCTAACGCAATATAATAAAGAAATTGTTCAACTTTGTAAGTGAATAGAATTTTCTAATGCAACGTGACATACTTTTCTAATGCAAGTTGATATAAACAATTAATTTCAACAAAGTATTTAATAAAATTCTCTTAACATATTTTATATTGATTAAATTTTATCTAAAATTATCAAATCAAGGTCCACACATGTAAAATGACAATTTATTTTTTTCACATAATTTGAAAAATTAACAGGAAATTATCAAATCAAGGTCCACATATGTAAAAATTCTTTGTTATGGTACATGAAACACGTTTAAAACTATGTTCCCACTTCTGAGTTGATTGAGATGACTTCAAATTCAAAGAAAGTCAATGCTGCCAACATTTTTCTTACCTAGGGTTAGCGTGTTCTTAATAAACTGCGCATGAATAATGCATAATGCATTTCTAATAGTTTAATGGAAAGTAATAAAAAATGGTTTGATGGTTGGCTTGGCTCTAATGGAGCTTCACCCACCTAATAAAGTTCCAATTTCATAATAAGAACACAAAACGAAAGATTTAAAAACTGCGAAGTTTTTCTGCAAGCATTGCACAAAAATCATGTCTTCTCTAAGATCCACCATGTCAAATGGTCCTTCTAAATCAACCTTTGACGAGCATCGATGGGTGATTCACATCCGCAAAACCCTCGAAGAAGAGCTCCAGGAAGATGCTGAATTTGCTGTATCCATCTTCAGTGTGCCCAAGCTTCTCATGGCAAGTGATCCTGACTCTTACGTTCCCCAACAGGTTGCGATTGGTCCTTACCATTATTGGCGTCCTGAGCTATATGAGATGCAAAGGTACAAGATTGCAGCAGCAAAAAGATTCCAAAAACGTCTGCAAAGCTGCAACTTGGATACTCTGATTGATCAATTGACCAAGTTGGAGCAAAGGGTTCGATCATGCTACCACAAGTTCTTGGATTTCAACGGGGAAACACTGGTGTGGATGATGGCAGTTGACGCCTCCTTCTTGCTTGAGTTCCTTCAGGTTTATGCCATGCAGGAAGGAGCAAAGGTGCAAAGGGTTTCCAGCAGCATGTCGCATTTGGTGGACTATGCTGGGAAGAAATCAGCTCACAATGCCATTTTGAGAGACATTGTGATGCTTGAGAATCAAATCCCGTTATTTGTGTTGAGAAAGATGCTGGAGTTCAAATTCTCATCACTGGAAGCTGCTGATGACATGCTGAGCATGATGTTCATAGGGCTGTTCAAAGAGATTTCTCCCTTCAAAATGATGGAGGAGTATCCAAACATTCAGGTGTCAGAGAGCGTGCATTTGCTAGATTTCTTGTACGATTTGATAGTGCCAAAATCAGAACAACAACCAGACACAATCGAAGCTGAGGTTCAACAAGAAGAAGAACAAAAGCAAGGGAATGAAAATGAAAATGAAAATGAAGAAGGAAGCTCAGACTCCAGCCATGTTAAGCAATTCTTCAGTGAAATATGGAAGCTTCTTTCAAAGCTAAACAAAGGGCCAGTGAAGTTAATAAAGAAGGTAATTTTGTCTAAACCTCTCAAAGTGTTTGTTCAGTTGCCTTGGAAAATCGTTTCCAACCTTCCAGGACTGAAGCTTCTGAAGCAACCTGTTGAATATTTCTTCTTTTCTCAAGAAAAAGGAGAAAGTGTGAGTTCAAGCAGTAAAAGTCTCATGAACAAGCCACCCTCAGTGGAGGAAATCACGATTCCTTCTGTTACAGATCTCTTGAACTGTGGTGTTCGTTTTGTAGCTACTGCTGGAAGCATATCAAACATGAGTTTTGACACCAAAACGCGAACTTTTTATCTTCCCACAATAGGTTTGGATGTTAACAGTGAAGTTTTCCTGAGAAACTTGGTTGCGTATGAAGCATCGGTTGCATCGGGGCCGTTGGTTATAGCCCGTTACACAGAGTTGATGAACGGGATTATAGACTCGGAGGAAGATGCAAAGATTCTGAGAGAAAAAGGGATAATTATGAACCATTTGAAGAGTGATAAAGAGGTGGCTAACCTGTGGAATGGAATGAGCAAGTCGTTGAGATTGTCAAGGGTGGCAGAATTGGACAAAGTGATTGAAGATGTTAACAAGTACTATAACTGTAGATTGAAGGTTAAAGTTGTGAAGTTCATGAAGGCTTATGTGTTTAGTTCTTGGCAGTTTTTGACATTCCTTGCTGCCATATGCCTCTTGCTCTTGATGGCTTTGCAAGCTTTTTGCTCTGTCTACACTTGCACTCGTTTTTTCCAATCTGCACTCAATTCCACTGATTAATTCATCTCTCACCAGATGTTAACTATTAATAAATGGAAGGAAAAATCATTATTAATATATTATTTTTCTGTTTCTCCCAAATTCACTTTCTGATAGAATTTGGATTGTCTGATTTTTTTTTTTTACCATGTCTTATATTGGTTGGATACTAATTTTAATGTTTTTAAAAGTATTAAAAAAATTATTGTACCGTACGACTCGATCGGCCACACAAGCATCCCACTATCAAGTCGGCAGACGACTCTAGGAGTAACTAAACGGAACAGGATTAAAACGTTCGCTTCCAATCGATAATCAGATATTAGAAGTATTGGACTGAGATTGGATCATGATTAAGATTTTACTAATACAGTTCAAAACTAATTTACTATATATGTATTTATTACTCTCGAATTAAGTAACCTTACATACGATTTATTGATTTTAACATTAAAGAATCTTTGACAAATGCAACTGCGAAATAATGAAGTAAAGACAAAGACTTAAAATAACTATAAGAAGACTTTTAAGAGAAATTATGTAGGTGTTTGAAGTATCTCTCACGTCCAAAACAATTATGGCAAAATCAATATTTTTGTTAAGGCAAGCACAGAGAATACCAATAAGAAATTTAGATTTGTTGTGATATGTATGTCAGTTGGTCACTTGGTGATGATGAAGATGATTCGTCTTGTTTCAATAATTAAAGTAATTTCAAGATTATATGTTGTTTTTTTTCCTGTTTTTTTTTAAGTTATTCTGTCTTGTACCTTATTTTTCTAGATTTCAGTCACTTGTTGTAATTCACGACGTGGTCTGTTAGTATATTTGGACAATTACTTGAGAATGAAATCTTCATAGCCCAATAACATTATATTTTTATAATTATAAAAATAAATTTTATAATTATAAAATTTTATTTTTTCTAATTATCACTAAATTATTCTTTACCAAGATGCTAAAAGGTGGTTAGGTTGTCAAAACATCATTTTGTCTTTGAGTAAATTAGTTTCTTATTGATAGAATTTTATATGCCATGTTCTGCATGAGGAACAATAATTATATAAGTTAAAGCTTATCTTAGACCTTAGTGTGAGAAGCATATATAATCTATGATAGTGAGATGTGTCCATACTAGTAACTTAAAATTTGATTTCCCTTTTTTTTTTTATTAATTTGACCCCACAATCTTTTATTTAAATTAACTTGCATATATTAACGGAAAAGAAAAGAAAAAGAGTCCATTTAATTGGTAATATTGTAAGATAAATTGAATAATAATCATATATAAAATGACGATTGAACACTTATCGATCATCTAAAGTCGTTTTTTTCGAAAATAAAAAATATAAAAGAGGAATAAAGATGTGCATATTTAATTGAAAAGTTATATCTTGATAGATACTTATACATATTCTCCATGCCATTTTATTTAAACTTCGACATTCTTTTACGTCAGAAAAAGAAAATAACAATATGATCCAACCCTTATATTATAGTATAATCTTACGTATCACTTCAAAATTATCATAAGAATTAAACCCCCACTTGAATGTAAAATCTGAAATATTCAAACTTTAAAGGAAATAAAGCGTTGAGTTTAACTAATAATAAAGAAAACCCCAACAAATTTTAGAAATATATTATTTTCTCAGCCAATTATATTATTTATTTCCCTTGCACAAAGTGGTATATTTTACCATTATTTAAAGCTAAATCTTACTTTTATACAGCTTTAGAGCTAGAAAATAAGGTATAGTTGAAATGTTGTATTCTTTTTTTTTTTTTTAATGGAAATGGGATTGCTCATCATGAGTTATGTCATGAAATGGATACTTTAATTAGGAGAATTATGGCAACAAGCCAACTTCATAATTATACATTATTTAGAAGCAAGTGGCAGAGATTACAATGATTTACCTTTTCTTATGGTCAAAGAAATCTTTCAATCTTTCAATTAATAAAACTATTTAAATGAAAGTGAGGGATCAACATGCAACAAACTTCACTTTTTTCTTTTTTTTTCCTTTATTCTACGAACTGTATATCATTCCTCACGAAGAGAATATTGTTCTTACATTGCTCGTTTTTCTCATTCATTGAGCACATATATTATTATATTGTTACAAAAAGTAAGGTAACACAAACCTACCTAAAACTTAGGATATCCAAGTTTCCAAGTTAAAGCCACTTAAATTTCTAAGTATATATAAAAGAACGATACAAAGATATATTTTTATATTTATTTAATACGTAATATAAGGATAAAATGATTGTAATAATATAAAATTTTGTATTTTTTTATGAAAAAAATAAGATAAAAAATAAAAAAATATAATGTCAAATAAATATAAAAAATTTATTTATGTCAAATAATATTTTTCGTATGTCAATGGTACTGCCAACTTGAACAATAAGCAATAAAAACATTTGTTTGAGGGGAAGAATGAATGTAACAAAAGATTGGTCAAAGACAATTGTTAGGTATAATTTGTTTATAATTTTGTGAAGTATAATTTTTATTATAAATTTAGTTTAGTTCTATGTTTTATTATTTTTTGTTTTTATTTTTTTAATAAACTTTCATTTTTTAATGACAAATGTATAAATTTTGGAATGTCAGCGGTTAAATTTCATAGAAATTATTTGAAATAGAAGAATTAGCATAGTTTCTATATAACAATTTTCATAAGCTTCATCTTCTTATGTGTTAATACCTAAAATTTTCCAAGCATATCATAAAATACAGCTTTGGATTTTGATTAATATCATAAATGTCTTCTCTGAAATCAGTTATGTCTATTGATTCAAAGTCTAACTTTGATGAGATCCAATGGATCATCCAAATCCGTAGAACCCTAGAAGAAGAGCTTGATGAAGATGATGAAGATGGTGAATTCCCTGTGTCGATCTTCAAAGCTCCTTAAAGCATCTGATCCAGACTCATATATATCCCTCAACAAGTAGCTCTTGGTCCTTACCATTACGGCGTTCAGAACTGCATGAGATGCAGATACACAAGCTTGCAGCAGCAAAGAGGTTCCTGAAGCAATTACAAAGCCCTAACTTGAATAATCTTATTGACCAATTGTCGAGCAAAGGATTCGAGCATGCCACACAAGTTCTTGGATTTCAACGGGAAACTGATAGAAGTCTTACATCGACTAAAGATAAGGTCAACTTAGAGTATGCAAATAAGTGCAGATCTCATTTTACAAGTCGGTTTTGTGGGAGTTGAGTTAGACTTAAAGCCTATTTTTTAACATTCTATGGTTAGAGTTTATTCTAACTAGATATTAGTGTTGATGATGACAGTTGATGCCTCATTGTTGCTTGAGTTCCTCTAAGATGATACAAAAAGGAAATCATTTCATCACAATGTTGAAAGTCTCACATTGATTAAAGATAAAATCAATTTATAATATATAAGTGAGTGCAAACATCACTTTATAAACCGATTTTGTAGGGTTGAGTTAGACTTAAAATCCATATTGATCACGAAGATCATTGCCTTGTTTAGAGAGATTTCTCTTTACAGAATCATGGAAGAATATCAAAACACTATTCAAGTCTCAAAGAGTTCACATCTGCTAGATTTCTTATATCACATTATTGTTCCAGATATGTTTTTTTATTATTTAAATGACTTTACATATTATAATAATACATATTAGCTTTGTTGAATAATTCTTTCCGTTAATGGTGATGTGAAGCATAGCTATTGGTTACTTGCGAATGTGGTTAGGTTAAGTGCTTGTAATTAATGATTAGAAACCTTAATTAATTTACTTTGTTCTAATGATTTAGAATCTTTTCCAACCTAGATGCACGTGACTCTAATATTCTTCACGTGTATTCCTTATGTGCCTAATGTATCACTACCCGTTAGTTTAAAGTGTAATAATTGTTTGTTTACACTATTTATTAAATTTTAATATTTTTTTATTTTTTTATGTAAAATTATTCTAGTAATTGAAATCCCATCCACCATCCACCAAAGATCATGAAGTACTAATGAAATTTGGTTCTCCATAACATTTTAAAAAATATATTGTTGGAAGTCTCACATCGACTAGAGATGAGGCCATTTAAGTGTATATAAATAGGTGTAAACCTCTCCTTCTAGCTGGTTTTGTGAAGCTGGTTTTGTGGGGTTGAGTTACGCTTAAAATCCACTTCTAATACATATGTAATGAAACTTTTTTTCAATTTGATGTGTTTATTTTTAAATATACCATTTAATTTAGACCAATAAAAAAATATAAACATGATAAATAAGGGATTTTATTAAAATATATATATCACTCAAAGATTGAAAATGAAGAGAGAGATAAAATGAACAAAGTTTTCTATTTAAGTGTACCTTCTATATATTTGATAGCAGTAATACGATTAGATTTGTAACCTTAAACATAGTATAACCAAAAACCGTATATGTTGTGGATTGGATTGCCTTTTACTAAATTGAAACATTAACAAATTTCGTAGATACCATGATATCTAAGTATAGCTTTTGTGTTTTGTTTTCATTCTCCACTTTTCCTAACACAACATCCTTTTTCCCTATTGGGAAACAAACATCTTCAACTATGCATAAATCATTTGAATAGATACTCCTCCTATTGTGATAAACCCAACGAACTCAATCAAAGTTCATATTTATGATCAGCGTCCCAATCACAATTGCACCACCAATATTGTGATTGGGAAGCTACCATCACCTTATTAACCTAATGCTTCGTCTCGTTTCAATTCTTGTTCTTTCATGGATCTTGTTTTCTCCATGCCATGCACAAGATTCAGGGTCCCCAAAAGGTTCATTTTTTGGACATTAATAATGTTGTCGTTTTAATATATTACCTCTTGTGTTGTTTCCTAAATGATGGTTATGGTTGATATCAGAAATGTTTTTGTTTATCACAGAAACCCAGAATGGAAACCCTGCACCTCAGAATAACTCAATAATACCATTAGCAGCATCAAGAACATACAGAATTGACCCAAGTAATGATTTCAATTACTACGATGGTGGATGGGATATTACCAATACACATTATTATATGGTGTGAACCTCTTGTTTTCCTACCCACATGCATTCTCATTTTCTCCACACATCAATGTTTTTCACAACCTCTTTTGCATTGTAATATTAAGCATCTTCCTACCCTAACAACTACTTTAAAGATGTTAGATGAAAAATCCTCAGTTTCTGAGTTGGAGCTCATACATATAATATCAATATGTAAAAATTGAATGTAATATATCTACCAAAGTTTACAATCATCTTCATGAATTTACCTTAGACAACTCAATATCAAAAGGGAACTCTGATAACATAAATTTTGTATTTCACATCACATGTTGCAAATTTTGCATATTTCACATCACATGTTGCAAAATATGCATATTTTGCATATTTTGAAGATTACACATGTTGTGTCCGTATCATGTTGAGTGTCCATGTCAAAATCTGTGCTACATATAGATAAAGATACATGTATAGCATCTAATTCTCTTGCTACAAATTGGTTGGAGTGTAGTCTCTTGCTTTTTCTGGTGTTCCTCCGGTTGCTGTTGCTGTCGTCTGGTTTTTCATGGTGGCAATTGTCTTCACCCTCATAGCTTTATTGAGTTGTTGTGGCTGCTGCAAGGGAAAGCACAGTGCTGAGTACTCTCGAATAATTTATGTAGTGTCACTCAGCTTTATCGTGCTCTTCTTGATCATGACAGCGTAGGTCCCTTTTATCCCTTCGTATATTTTTTCAGAAACATGCTTGAATCCATGTTAGTGTTCACTCCCACGTTGCAGAATTGGAGGGTTTTTCCTTTACACTGGACTGGAGAGATTCCAGATTACTGCAAATGATGTATCAGATGTTCTTGTCACGAAAGCAAACTCAATATTTAATATTGTTGAAAACGTGGTAACCAATCTTGCAGCCGCCAAGAACATACAAGTAGCTGGTTTTACTCTTCCAGATGATATCAAGCAAGGCATTGAAATCGCTGAAGATTTCACCAACGAAGCTGATATTATTAGGAATCAAGCAGAGAAAACTGCAAGAATCTCAATGGAATTCCTGAAAGCTATGTGAGTGAATCCTAGGTTTCATCTTTTAAGTTTTACTAATTCTAATTCTATGATACAGAAAATAGACCGAACAGTTAACATTCCTAACGTTCGATATATATACATGTATATTTCTTGTATTAATTGTCAAACAGATTAAATACTAACAAGTATTGATTTATCATTTAATCTGTCTGATAATTAACACAAAAAATATGTTACGAATGTTAACCGTTCGGCCTATGTTATACACTAATTTTATAATTTGTAATAAATAACGAAGTATGTTGCTAGCATTGGTTTTCTGCTTTTTGTGAAGCTTGGGTTAAGGAATTGAATTCATCTTACTGAATCAGTGTCTGTAAATTCCAGAAGCGAAAGTCTGATCATTGTTGGCTCTATGATGCTTATTTTGGCAGCAATTGGCTTCAGTAAGTATATAAAGTCCTGCATGATTATTCCCTTTGAACAAAAAGTGCATGCATTTGACTCATTATATATTGTTTTAATTATCATTGCAGTGGTCTCTTTTCTTGGCTGGAAAGTAGTCGTTTACATGTAGGTGACTAAGTTCCATTTCTTTCTTTCTTTTTCTTGAAATAATTGTCCATTTTTTGTTTTTGCGTTTTCAATTTCCTTCCTAGTACTGTGTTTCTTCTATGATGTTTTTTTAGTTCTTTCCAAATATATACTGCAGCTTGGTTTTCTTTGGGTGGATTCTGGTCACAATCACATTTCTGTTGAGCAGCTTATCTTTGGTTGTTCATAAGTAAGTGCTATAAAATTATGACAACCATGTTTCGTCTTCAATTTGTAGTTGATTTGTTTCTTTAATTTTGATTTCACCTTCCAGTGGTGTAGCTGACACATGTGTTGCCATTGATGAATGGGTTCAACACCCACGAAGTGAATCAGCTCTAAGTAAGCTTCTTCCTTGCATGGATGAGGCAACAACCCAGAAAACCTTGGACATAAGCAAAAACACCTCGTACCTTGTGGTAAATTTGGTTAATGAATTTGTAGTTAATATAGCCAACAACGATAATCCTCCAATGGCTGATAAGGATATAAAGTACAATCAATCTGGTCCAGCCTTGCCCCTCATCTGCAATCCATTTTTCCCTAACATGACTGAAAGAAAATGTGAGACCATGGAAATAAGCTTACAGGGTGCACCTACAGTAAGTTCGTCACTCCATTTTTTTTTTCTCAAATTTTTTCTGAAAAAAATGATATCACTATACATTTTTATATTGACATAAAGTACGGGTAAAATAGTTATTAAAATATAAATTTTTATAATTTTTTTTTAAAAAATAAAAAGTAAATAAAAATAATATTAAATAAATATAAAAAATTTATATGCATTAAAGAATGGTTTTTTTTTTTTTTTTAACCATCATGCATGGCCTTAATAAAACATACAAAATCTATTAAACAAGTTTTACGGCATTAATTTTTACAAACTATATTCAATATGATAACTCAATTTTACAAAACTGACTAATAGGTGATTAATTTTTAAAGTGAAGTTACACTTATATATTATAAATTCGTCTTATTTTTAGTTGATAATATCCTTAATGAAATGAAAATTAAACTCAACAAACTCCATCTTCATATGCTAAACATTCTACCTTTGCCTTTATAAGCTTTAATTAAAACGAGAAAAATGAACATGTAAGATATAAAAAGGATAATGATACTTTAACAACATATTTTTGACAACATTTTAACATAATTTATGTGTCATTCTGTGATTGGTTCATGTTAGTGTTTATGATTATTATTATTGATTGTGGAATAATTTTGAACTGATCACAGAATAACACATGTTAAAATATTTTCAACAAAATATTGTCAAAAATATCATTATTCATAAAAAAAACACTCATAAATATATTGTCTTAAAGTTTTGAATTAAAAATAATATCAGTTTTTTTATGGAAGTCATTCATATTTTATTAATGTTATGTTTATCTGTTTTTTTTATATCGAACAGACTCATATTTTATTAGTATTGTATTTATCTGATAATTGAGCCTTCCTTATGAACAGGCATATAAGAGTTTTTTATGCAATACATCTCCATCTGGTGTGTGCATTACAGTGGGGAGATTGACTCCATCCCTGTACTCAAAGGTTATGGTGGCTACCAACTTGAGTGACTCACTGTATCGAAATGGTCCAGTCTTTGCTGGACTATTAAACTGTTCTTTTGTCATAGGAACATTTGATCAAATCAATAACGATGATTGCCCTTCGTTCAAGCGAAACAGCCACCAGATATTCATTGGCTTGGTGGTTGTTTCAACTGCAGTAATGTTTTCTGTGATTTTGTGGGTTGTCTTTGTCAAAGAAAGACAAGTTCAAATGTCTGCAAAGAAGATAAGGACAAGAACAGCAACACCTGTTGTAGTTCCACAAGAACATGACCATGATGTAGTTCCACAAGACCAAGAAAACCATATTAGCACACCATAATTTCTCTAATACGGAGCATCTTCCACTTTAAGCAAGATCTTAGTTAACTTGGTAAGAATTCAAGATGGTGAATTATGATTACTGATCGTTTAAACTAGGATGTAAATTTTATGCTTTTGGACTGTATAATCTTTAACAGTTATATATATACTTCATACATACTTCGTACATTACTTACTGTATTAAAATCATTTAATTAAGATTATGATATTTTAACAATTTTTTTTAACAATTTTTTTATAATGAGATATGTGCTACTATTTTATTAGTTTGTTTAAATTTATTTTTAAAAAATTATTTAAAATGAACCAATTACAAATTATCATGTATTATTAAAAAATTATGAAAAAAGAGTTGAAAAAAAATTTCCTTTAATTAATCCACCTAATCTCACATCTTTTCTTATTAATAATTCACATTTTATGCTTTAACATTTTTGTAGTTTAATGAATTATTAATATTCTATAAGCTATTTAAATTCAAAACGATCAACCATAAACACTGTTAAAAAAAATGATATTCAATTATCAACACTCTTATAACTGTTGAAGAATATAAATAATTATAAAAATGTTTATAGATTGCTTGGTACCTATTGGGTTTTTGAGATCATTCTTATTTTTTATTTAAGTAGAGAGAAAGTTAAAGTTGGAATTTAAAGGGGAATTAATTTACTTTCTAATCAAACTCGTTAATAAAAGAAACGGCATTCTTTATTTTTAATTATTTGACTGTATATTAAAAATAAAAAGAACAATAGTAACCACCACTCTATATTTTTATGGGGTTTTATTACAATTTTTTTGTGTGAATTTTATAAGAGTTACCATCACATTTTCAAATTCTTTTTAATAAAAAATAAAATTGCCCTAATTAAAATTTGACCATATCATAGAGAAACTTGATATGAATTTTAGCTATGTTTTAATAACCAAACTATTATAGTCTAACTAAAAGACTAACCAATAAGTTATATATGCATTAAATAATTTTATATAAAAGTTCTTTTTGAGAATTTTAATATTAACAAGTTATTAATAACCTATTATTAACAAATTCTCTAACTTTTAAAAATAGAAAAAGTCTTTTTCTTTTATTTTTTTTTAAATTTACTCTTGAAAAGTAATGGAAGAAAGAATTGGTATATATATTCTTAGTACTTTTTTGGAATACTTATTATAAGATGTGTTATTTTTTACATATTTTTTATATTGTTGTAATGTTTTTAGGTTTTTAAAAGTAACGCGTCTAATTAAATTTTGAATAGCGAGCAATAATTAATATCACTAAAGTTACCATGATTAAAATTGAATATGAATATAAGTAAAATTAAATTTAAAGATGGTCTCATTTTTGTCCATAAAAAGCAAGTGAGTCTTGTTTTTGTTATATATTTCATAAAACATTTAGTTTGCGATTTTGTGGTTTAGTTTATAATAGGTATAAAAATTTTAATAGTTTTTTATATTTAATTAAATTAGTATTAATAATAATTTTTAGAAGTTTATTTCTTAAAGTAAGTAATATTTATAATTATGTAATTTATATTCTTTTAAGTACAAAATATAAATGATTTTGAATTCGACAAAAATAATAGAATAAATATAAATAAGAAAACTAATTTTGGATGGATTAAAGGACAATAAATGCGAATTAATAGACTAAATGCCGCATTATGCTTTATAATTAAATCAATATAAAAAAATTATATATATATATATATATATATATATATATATATATATATATTTTATTTAGAATTCTTTATTTCTTTTGTATATAGGATTATTTTATATATTTTTAATTCTTCGATAAGTACTAAAAGAATATTTTATAAACATTTATTAATGAATAATATGATTTAAAATTAAAATTGATACTGTATAATTTATTTTTTCCTTACCATAATGTCTTAATATTTTTATAACAGAAACTTAAAATATTTGTCAAATATTACTTTTACATTGATAAAATGTTAGGTGAAAAATGAAATAAAATAAAAATATGCTTAGGTAGATAGAATGTTAATAGGAAAGAAATAAATTCAAAAGAGTAGATGTAAATAACTCTTTTATCTCCTACAAAATAAATTGAACTTATGATGAATAAATTCCAAAACAACTCATACAAATTATAAAAATTTATTTTTCTTGTTTACCATTATTTTATCCCATAATTTTTAATAATTTCAATATAAATTTTAAAATTATTTTATTATAAAAACATTTTAATTATAATTTTTAAAAATTTTGTTACTATGAAAATTTTAACATAAATGCATTTATACGCATTTTCACTTACATAACATATAATAATGTAATTAGATGTAAATACGAAAGTGTAAATAAGTCTTATATTATGATGAAATTATTTTGCAGAGATATTATAAAATAATATATTTTAATAATTCTAAATCTTGATTTAATATCCCAATTTTTAAAATTTTTTAATTTAATATATCTCTTTACTTCAAATTTAATTTAATCTGAAGAAAATATTATTTCCGGAGAAAAGTCAAAAGAAGTTAGCGTGTAGAGGAGGGACGTTTTGTAAGTAACTTTGTTCCATTTCGCAATAACCGCCTGAAATTCTTTAGAAATTAATTAATTAATTAATTTTAATTTCAATGTTTGTTAGTCTCTGAAGGTTAGAATTACACCAAAAGGAAAACCACTCTAAGAAAGAAATAATTATATATTCGTGATTTGCGAATGATTTGTGTGTATTTAGCATGAAAAAGTAGGTTATTACTTTGATTGGTTCCTTGATTTCGCAATAAACTTTGGTGAATTAGGCTGAGAAAACCTCAGTTCTCTGCAAGTTCCGATTTGGAGGAGCCGTCACCTGACGACTCCTCTCTCCGCCTCTGCTGGTCACCTTTGAGCCTACGGTACGATTTTTTTTTTTTTTTTTGTTTATTATATTCTATTTTTCTTTCTGTTGTTCTGTATAAGAATTGAATTGTTTGAAACTCTAAGTAATTATAGTTTTGTAATGGATGATGATGATGATGATGATGGAATTAGAATTTATGATATGGGTTGAATTGTTCTGATTTTGAAAAATAAACCCTTAAATTATTTGTAGAGGAATTGATGAAGAAAGAAATGAAGAAATGAAATGAGAGTAGAGGAGAAAATGTATAAGCTAGTTCTTCTATTTGAGTTTAGTTTTTCCTGAATATAATTTATTAGACTATAACATGCGGAATCCACAAACTCCCACAGTTAGCTTTTGACTGAGTCAATTTGATTGGATTTTTCTTTTTTCCAATGAAATTCAATATTTGTCATAAGAAATGAGATATCATTGTTCTATTATTGGTTTTGGAGTTATCTATTTATCAATTTTAAGCTCTAGGTTTTCAGCATTGTGTATGTTGTAATATGGGATGCATTTGTTTATACTATTAACATAAATCTTCTTCCATCTACTCTAGATTTGGTCTCTTCAACAACATTATTCATTTCCTTTAGGAATAAAATTTATCATAATTTTATTGTTTGGTGTGATGTGGTTTAGATATTTATAAATATTCCTGTTTTGAGGATGAGTTCCAACACAACTGTAAAGTTGCCTACTGTGACCAGTTAGTCACAGATTGGAATCTAAAATCAACTTTGTATGTACAAGGGGAAGAAGGTTGCACATAATGAACCTCCCTCCTCCATTTTGTGAAGCAAGAAGCCTTTAAGAATACTTTGGTGTGTTAGATTTTGCAAGTATTCCTGTTGTATAGGGTCCTTTGACTTGTCTTTTTGGCATTTCCAATCTGGATAAGAAGGTTTCATCTCTTGTTTCTACTGATTTGTATTTTGGCTATGCTTTTCTTTCATAGTCTTCAAATAAAATACCTTTCTTGCTAAGCTTGAAAATTTCAGATCCCCTTGAAGGACAAGTCTTTTGTTTGGCCAATGATTTTAGTGCAATTAGTACTGGTGATGCACTACCGTTTTATAGATCTAAGAGTCATCTGCCTGTTTTATGCAGTTCTAGTTCAGAAAAACTGCCTACTTATCTTTATATCTTGGGACAAACAACTTAATTAAGCGCTTATTCAATATGTTTATTTTTGTAAGCCTAACTGAAAAGTTTATCCATGAAATTCGTTGAGATAAGCTAAGGATTTTATGGGAAGATTTTAACCAAATAACTGTAAAGTGCTTATATGATAAATCAGTTCCATGAAAACTCTTCCAAATGTACCTTATCCCTTTTGAATCTACCACAGTTCTTATTAACTTTTGAGGTTTTGGAAATTGGAAAGATTAAAGTTGGCAAAACTTTATGCTTGTAGTTTGGTTTTGTGCTTATATATTAGTCGTTACCATCAACCCCGTAGCCACAATATAGATATGATATCTTTTACTGTATATGTACCTCCCTTTACATGTTTCCATCTAAAATCTGACTTGATTATAGCATTTTGTCTTCGGATACTTCGGGGGATTGAATTTGATGGATTCCAATAATTGGAGACCTAATCAAGGTAATAACCCCTCTATGGATCCAAACGACTGGAGAGCTCAACTACCACCGGAATCACGTCAAAGAATTATCAACAAAATGTAAGCTTCAATTTTAATTCTGTATTCTTGAGATTATTTGATTAGTTCTTTTACCGGTTGTTGCCTACCAAAGTAAAATTAATAAATAATAAATCCCTAAATTGACAACATTTTCATAAGGTTTATTTTGTTTGTTATATAGAAGGAATTCTATCCAATATTATTGTTATTGTTGTTGTGATTTTACAATTTGCTGTACAACTTGGTCTTGATGTTGCATTGCATAACTTGATAGAACAGACCTTTTTGTATCATTGGTGAGCATTTGGTCTGTACTCTAAATGCAGAGCACTTCTCTTTCATTTAGTTTGGAGATTTAGAAAGAGAAGGGAAAGCAATGCTTTGCCAGTTTAATATATTGGTAACATTTTGGAGCTTTTGGTTGAAGTGCCATTATAATTAAACAAAAGATATGTCTTGAGTACACTACTTCGGGATTTTGTATTTGGTTCCTCCATAATGTTGTGCTATTTTTTTTCCCACAATTTTGGTTACAAATTGATATTTAGTAATTTTTGTTATAAGATATATTGTATTGCCAGGAAATATAAAAAGAAAAAATGTGGAAGAATGAAGACGTGATAGGTAGTTATCATAGAAAATAACTTTCATTCTCGTGAGAATGTAGAATACCCACATTTCGCTATGGGAAGAAAGCAAGACTTTATATTTTATATTCCTGGGAATCCACAATATATGGAAATGAGTTTTCAAAACTTGTAAAAATTATGGGAATGTGATATTGCCTAATTCACTTTCTTGGGAATAATTGGTGATACTTTGAAACAAACACAAACTTTAGAGACATTGGGTGAAAGGTTATCCTAGCTAAATCCCCTAATACCTAAGAGGATGCTATGAAGACCATCATGGCAACTCATTAACCCTACTCCCTCTCATAGGTTGGGTGTGTGGGCTTTTTCACCGATTTCATCAACTTTTAACAGATAACCGTGTTCTATCGTTGGGTGTGTGGGCTTTTTCATCAACTTTTAGGATTGGCTGATATTCTTAACATCTCCATCCTTAAATTATCTAATTGTGAAACTATTGTTTATCTTCGTGTAGAATTGACACATTAAAAAAACACCTTCCTTTTTCTGGTCATGACGGAATGCAAGATCTTCATAATATTGCTAAAAGGTTTGAAGAAAAGATTTTTACTGCTGCAACAACCCAGGTACGTCCAGTTTGAAAATTGGGGATCTTCCATTTCTTTTGTTGTTGCCTATGCGAATACATAAGTTTATAAGAAAATTATTCATGGTTTGACACAACACTGGTGTTTTATCTTTTTTCAGCCTGATTATTTACGGAAAATATCTATGAAGATGCTTACAATGGAGAGTAAGTCCCAAAACACCCTGGCTAACACTCAAGTTGGCCCTAGCAATAAACCTACCGATCAAGGTTAGCATTTAATAGCCTGAGTTTGGTGATGATATTATGATGTGGTACCAAGTGTCCAATCCTAATGAAAGTACAAGTATTGGGAACGATTTATTCCACTCTCTTTAAGATTGGAGAATTTGCAAAATACTACTAAGATGTCAATCAATTATCTCATAAACTTTAGTCAGTACTATAGTATATCCTTCCGGTTAACCTATATTAAATCCTTAACAAAGGTGCCATGTATGATATAGCAAATTTGGAGCCCTGCATAATGATATAGGAAGATAAATAAGGAAGCTACGTGACAGCAAATCAATTTAATTCTGATTATCAATCAGATTAATTTTGATTAACAATCAATTTAATTTTGTTTATTCTGTTAGGATTTTTATTTATGACATTGATAGTTGTTGAATATAGTGAAAATTATATATGGGATTAATCTCCCTTGTAGTGAATATACATATAGGATTTCTATTTATAATAAAAGAAATATGGGTTAAGTCCAAAATACAAATAAGAAATAAAAGATAAAAGATAAATATAAAATAAAGATAATATATCTAACGCTCCCCCTCAAGCTGGTACCTACCTATGTACCAAGCTTGTTACTAATATAATCCATTAGTGAAAATATATGCTTCTGCACTTGAGTGATACCAAATTGCTAATAATTTCCAAAACGACATAGAAGACGAAATATCAACCCAAAAGACTCCCTTGAGCAACAAATTTGGGAGGTTGCTCATGTAAATCTTTTCTTGCAAATCGCTATTGAGGAACACCACGAGTGGATAAAGAGGTAATTGTTGGAGAACCACCATGGCTATAAATAAACTAACAAAAACCATATGGGAAAAAAACATATATTGACGGGTCAAACGCAATGGTGACAAAAGAAAAAAGGAGGTCAAAAGAGATGACAGTGGAAGAAGCCATGGATAAACAGAGAGAAACCATAAAAATCCATGATTCTCCAATCAAGGCACCTGAAAAAGGAAAAAGAGCAACCTCGATGCTCTAAATAGCTGCTTGAGAGGAGACGGGACGTGCAACAACACACGATGAACTTGAAAGCGAAAAACGAACGACCTCGACGCTCTAAATTACTACTAGACATTCTACCATGCACGACAAAAAAGGAAACAAATTCATAACTTCAAAAGGCGCTGAGAGCACGTAGGAGCTCCAATGAAGGCGTCGTTGATGACATGATGATCACATGGCCGAGACGATCAAAACCGTGTGATCGTCGGTTGAAACTAAAACTCCGATAATGGCAGCGGTAGACAACAACGGTAGATGACGGCGTTGTCGACGGCGGTAGATGATGACATTGTCGACAGCGGCGGATGTAATGGTAGAGGCATCAGAAACTTTTTCCTCAAAAGAACTTTAGACTCTAGATACCATGTTGAATATAATGAAAATGATATGTGTGATCAATCTCCCTTGTGTTGAATATACACATAGAGTCCTTTATTTATAATAAAAAAAATATGGGCTAAACCCAAAATACAAATAAGAAATAATAACAAACTAACTTAAGATAAAAGATAAATATAAAATAAAGATAATATATCTAACAATAGTTAGTTGGTGTAATGCAGTTCTATAAATAAGCAGACTCTAAACAGAGTGAGGAGATCTAATTTCTGAATAAATTGTCTTGTAATCTTCCTCAAATAAATATACTTTCGGGTTCTATTCATTCATTGGAATCCCTAAAGTTCTGTAGTTGTTTGAATAGTTTTATTCCTAGTTCTACCTACATCACATAAATTCTTCTTTTCCAACTTACAAAATATTACATCATACGAAGTTTGCTTGTAAGACATTAATGACCAATAATATGGTCTGGTCATCAATTTTGTTTGACTTGCTAGAGGATCTTCATCTCCTTGTCAATAATTCTCCACTTATCTGAGAGAATAAAATCCTGTTTCTCTATCTAGAGCCTTACCCCAACCTAGCACATTGCTTGATAGTGACTACGGGTTGCAACCAATGCCACCCCCTTGTGTCACTGAAGAACATACCAGAAAATACAAATGATCACTCAAAAAGTTAAAAAGCAAGTGATAGTAACAAAGTTTTGCTGCAACGTGATGTTTTAACAGAGACAAATTATAGGGATTCCAGAGTTGTTGAAGATAATACTTTATAAATCAACTGGATGATGAGAAAAGTTAAATTTGACTTTTTAATTCGGGTTGATCGGTGTGGAAAAAATGTACCATTTAGTTATTTATTTGTTTTCAAATATTGCATTACTTGAATTATGGAAATTACTGAAATTAGATAAAATTAAACTTAAAATAGTAAATTACAGAGATGGACGGTTGAGATTTTTTCACGTGGCATTTCTGTTAAATATTAATGCAACTAGCAAGAAACTATTGGAATGGTAGTTAAAGTTTAAGAAATAATTGGGATGACTTCAAATTTCGTAGTGTTACTTTACAAATTCCCCAAAGTTTAGGGGAGCCAAATTCACATAAGCCTTATATATTTGATTAATTTTTGGCATTCTTGTTCTTTTAGTAATTATTCTGATTTTCCTATCCAATCATGTCTGCAAGCTGATGCTATTGAGACCATACAATATCCTTCAGCTTAAAATATAATAAACAAATAAAATTGATTTTATTGGCCATTCATATTATCTGTGTAGTTTTTCTCCTTGTTCTTTGTCTTCTTAGATATCTTTGTTTTGAATGTTTATGTTAACCTTTTCCACATGTTATTAAATTCCTGACATATTGATGCTTTATTGTTATCAATATGTTTTACTTCTCACCCAGCAAATGAATTTTTTCATAGGACTTGTTTTGCAGCCTCAAGTTCATAATCTTGGGCAACAACATTCTGTTCCTTTGTCTAGTCAGATGCAGTCACATCAGCAGCTTCTATCTCAAAATGTTCAAAATAATGTTGCATCTCAACCTAACCTTCCACCTGTATCTAGTCTAGGCCAGACTCCCAACCAAAATATTGTCAAGAACTCTAACATACAGAATATACCTGGGCCAAATTCAGTTGGAAGCAGTATTAGCCAAAATTCCAACTTACAGAGTATGTTTCCTGGTTCTCAGAGAACAATGCCAGGAAGGCAGCAGGTTGGTCCCCCACAACAGCAGCTGCAATCACAGAGTCCACAGCAATATCTTTACCAGCAGCAGTATCTGAAGCAGAAGCTCCAGCAGCAATCTCAGATGCAGCAGCAACAACAGCAAAGCCTTATGCAACCAAATCAGTTGCAATCTTCTCAGCAATCTACTAGTATTCAACAATCAATGCAGTCCATGCCTCAGCAACATTCACAAGTTATGAGGCATCAACAACAACAGACTTCTATGGTACATCAGCAACAAACACCGGTCACTCAACAGACAATCTTACCTGCACAACAACAACAACAACTTATGGGACCTCAGTCGAATGCAGCAAACATGCAACATTCACAGATGCTCGGGCAACAGAACAATGTTGGTGATATACAGCAACCTCAGAGGATGCTTTCACAGCAAAGTAATCTTACAAGCCTGCAACAACAGCGACAACAACAATTAATAAATCAGCAAAACAATCCAGCAAATGTACATCAACAACAATTGGGAAATAATGGCCCTGGGTTACAGCAGCAGCATTTGCTTGGACCTGACTCTGGCAATGCAGACATGCACACAAGTCATCACTCTACACACATGTTGCAACAACCAAAGGTTCCAATGCAGCAACAATCACAACAAAATTCGTTAAATTTGTTGCTACCTCATTCACAGCAGTCACAGCCACTGGGTTCACAACAGCAATTAATGCCACAGATTCACACTCAGTCTACACAGTTGCAACAGCAATTGGGCTTGCAGCAGCAGCAGCAGCCAAATCCCTCACAACGTGATATGCAGCAAAGAATGCAAACATCAGGATCCTTACTTCAACAAAATGTTCTTGATCAACAAAAACAGTTGTATCAATCTCAAAGAAATCTTTCAGAAACATCAGCAAGTATGCTATTACACTTGCGTCTTTCTCCTTGCCATTATATATTTTTGGGAGCTAATAGAAACTTTCATTCCATACCTATTGCAGCTTCTCTGGATTCTACAACACAGTCTGCACAACCTGGTGGAAATGATTTGCAAGAAGAAATTTACCAGAAGGTACAATGTTTCTTATCACTTTTATTTCGTTACCTTTCATGAAATAAAAATCACTTGTTATTTATGCGTGAAATTCGTAAGCCAAGTAATGATATTGAATCCACAAGGACTCTGTGTTTATCACAATTTAATATGAAGCAAAAGGAGAAGGAATTCGTTGAAATTGAGAACAAATACAAATTTAGGGGGGAAATCAAGAATTTAAATGAGAATGTAACATAATTAGAAGATAAAATTTATTGTCAGAAAACTTTCAGGATTGAGTTTGACAGGAAGACTTTCTATTGATTTAATGTATTACTTTATATTCATTTGATTCTTTTTGAGGGTAAATTAACCAAAGGAAATCTACGCTCCCTTTCAGACTACTAATATGTATCTAATTGATTTGACCCCTACTCTCATAGTGGCTATGTTCAATTATACCCATTATGTCCTTTTTTAATTCATTTATTGCTTGAAGAATTAAATATATTCTATCTTTTAAAACCTAAGTTCATCCCCTGTAGTTTCAACTCTTGATCTTTCCCCGTGTCTATGATTGTGAAAAACGAAAACAATAAAAGAACAATCAAGAAGAGACACCAAAAGAAAATAATAGAGAATTCAATTAAAGATCAACAATCTTTAAGGGATAAGTTCCAGTCCTAGAATGAAGAGAACTATTCACACATAGCCAAGAGCAATCCTTCAAGAGAAGAATAAAATGTATCAAACGGAGAATGTGTAGTCAATCCTCTTAAGTTCCATATGGCTATCCTCACTAAAGTTGTTTATTTTAAAGCATATGGGTTCAACAATATTAGGCCTGCAGTAAAAAAAGCAAAATAAGGCAATAAAATTTTGCTCAAACATTCACCTGTGTGCAAGCCATGTGCATAAATGTATATTTCAACATTTACCAATTACAATCTCTTTCCATGCTAAAATGCCCCTGCACACATATAGAACACTAAAATACATAATTTGCTTGATAAATAGTAAAAAACAAAAAGAAATATACAAGATAAAGATTTAAACTATAAAATACCCAAAAAGGAAATTTACTCAATAAAAGAGTAAAAGCAAATAAAAATATGCAAGAAAAAGGTTTAAATTTATGTAATATGCCTAAATGAAATAATATTAAATAATGGACTAAAATGCAACACATCACTTATACTGGTAGAGTATTTCAAGAGTAAAGTAATATAGTCCGGAAATTTGTTTTTCAGTCCTATACACTTCCTCTAACCTAATCTCATGAACTAGAATTGGAACCTTTCTACAGTATTAAACCCAAGAACTGAACCAATATAGAGCATACCTAGCACTTCAACATTTATTTACCAAAATGAAAACCTTAACTGGTCCAACAGCTACAAGTGTTTGAAGTGGGATTGACCTTAGATCTTTCTTTGAACAATTGTGATTTGGCCCATATGACTTGCCATCTTTCTTGATTGATGACATAGAAAAGCAGAATATAAAATGTTGTTCAATGTTTAGTGTCTTGCAAAGTGTAACCTATGGCACAAAGGATTTGTAAGCTATCATGGATAGATATCATACTTGATGTTCTTAAAATATGAAACTTCTATAAAGTTCTTCAGCTATTACAAGTCACCCATTAGTATTGTAGACAACTTAATTCTTTATGACAGAATATAGTTCATTGTTGGAAATCCTATATCGACTAGAGATAAAGAAAATTTACAATATATAAGTAAGTATAAATCTCATCTTACAAACTGGTTTTGTAGGATTAAGTTAGGTTTAAAGTTCATTTCTTAAAATGGTATTTGAGCCATTTAAAAAGCATATTCTAGCTAGTTTTGTTGTTTGTTGGACCTATTGTACCACCCTCTTAGGCTGCTATTGGACCACCCATAAAGTTCTAGTTCCACACTCAAGATATATATGTCTAGTGTGAGGGGTATGTATTGGAGATCCTACAATTTATAGTATATAGGTGGATGCAAACCTTACCTTACTAGTTGTTAGGTTGAATTAGGTTTAAAGTCCATTTCTTAAAAAACATAAAGATAGACCATTTGTCAAGATAATGGTCTTATAGTTATAGCATTTAAGGGTCTCAATTGCCAATTGTACTGATCAAGAGACTTCCCACAAAGCAATTCCAATAACTCACTAGCAAATTATGAATGATAAATATCTCTATTCATGGGCTCCAAGGAAAATGCTGTGCTTTATAATTAGCTCATGTATTGTTTCCTTCTAAGCCAGGTTAGCTTTATTAGAAACCGTCTCTCTCTTCTCTCTCCCTCCCCTCCCCCCCTCCTCTCTCTTTATATATATATATATATATATATATATATATATATATATATATATATATATATATATATATATATATATATTGTGTGTGTATGTATGTATGTATATGTATATTATAAATAGCAGTAGTACTATAATCAATTCAGAAACAATGCTTAGATATTGACCGATCGACTCAAGACATTGACCGCTGCGAATTGTGATGGTGACCTAAGTCCGGACTGTTAAAATGCTCATGGAGACGTCATCGTTGTGATTTTGGACGACAGCGTGTGCCTTAGGCATGTCGCAGCACGTGCGTGCTTCGGGCGTCGGCCTGTGGGCTCCCCATTTGGCCCATCTTGAAACACGGACCAAGGAGTTTGACATGTGTGCGAGTCAACGGGTGAGTAAACCCGTAAGGCGTAAGGAAGCTGATTGGTGGGATCCCCTTGTGGGTTGCACCGCTGACTAACCCTTCTATGAAGGGCTCAAGTGAGAGCATATCTGTTAGGACTCGAAAGATGGTGAACTATGCCTGAGTGGGGCGAAGCTAGAGGAAACTCTGGTAGAGGCCCGCATCGATTTTTCTTTCAAGTTTTAGTTTTATGTCAAGTGGCTTTTCTTTTGTAACTACCCTTTTTTATCATTTTAGTTGTTCTCCTAGCCCGCCATTAAGAAAGACTCTTTGTAAATTGTAATTATAGATGCTATATTTATTTGAACGGTATTTTGAAGCGCAAACTGGTTATTTTTTAGTGATCTTGATTTAAGCACGAAAGTTAAACTTTCTATTTATGATGCTCTACAAAAGGCGGAAAAGGAAATTTCGCTGTTATTGTCAATGCAAAAATGATATTGATGTTATTTATTTGCATGAGAGATCTCGAAGTTGCTGATATTTTAACTATTTGATTTGATTTTTTTATTTCAAACTACAGATCCAAGCCATGAAAGAAAGTTATTTGCCAGATATGAATGAAGTGTACCAAAAAGTTGCTAATAAACTTCAGCAGGTATCTTTATATTTATTTGCATATAATTTATCGTGATGTAGGGATCAGAATAAAAAATATCAACATTTAATAAATTAATATTCTTTAATCAGCAGGATTTATTCATTGAAATCTAGAAAGCATATAATTTAATTTAGCTAAAAAATGTTTCTAATCCATATAAAAGCATTAGATTTTGATTTTGGTCATAATAATTTTTGTTTTCTTTGTTTTTCATCTCAATCCCAACAAAATTTGAAATCAGTAATTTTAGTTTTTGACATCAATTTTAGCATAGATAAATAATGTATATTTTATTAAAAAATTTGGTAATTCTTATAAAATATATTTTATATAGAGATTTTTTTCAATTTTGGAGAGACTAAAACGATTAAAATTTTTTACAATATCAAAATCAAAATACATTTATTTTAGAGGGATTAAAAGCATATTTAAACTTATTAATTTTCTGTAACTTGCAAGATATATTCATAAATTAATATTATCAATGAGGGTATTGATTTCTTGTAAAATCTTTATTGGTGGCATAAGCACTCTTGTTTATTTATATGTATTTGCTTTTCCTCTATTTGACGTACATTTGCTTCCCTTTATCAGCATGATTCTCATCCCCAACAGTCGCAAACGGATCAGATTGATAAGCTGAGGGCGTATAAAATGTTGTTGGAACGTATGATGACATTCGTACAGATTCCCAAGAGCAGCATTGTGCCTCAATACAAGGAAAAATTGGTACCATATGAGAAGCAGATTATAAATCTCATAAATCAAAGTAGACCCAGGAAAAGCATGTCTTCTGTGCAGGTAGGACAGATTCCCCAAACCCATATGTCCTCCATGCAACAGCCCCAATCCCAGGTTTCACAATTACAGTCTCACGAAAATCAAATGAACTCTCAGCTGAAGTCAACAAATTTACAAGGTTCTATGCCAACCATGCAGCAGAATAATATTGCAACCTCTCAGCACAATCCTTTGTCTGGTGTATCAGCAGGACAGCAGAATATGATGAATTCGATGCAACCTGGAGCTAACTTAGATTCTGGACAAGGAAACTCTGTGAACTCCCTTCAACATGTTCCAATGAACTCCATCCAGCAAACTCCTGTTAGTACTCCTCAACTACAGACAAGTATTAATTCCTTACAATCACAAGGTGGGGCAAATGTTAGTCAACCAAATTCCCTTCAATCAGGTTCCAGTGCACTTCAACACCAACTGAAACATCAGGAACAGCAGATGCTGCAGAATCAGCAATTCAAACAATTTCAGCATCGACAAATGGTGCAGAGGCAGCTCTTTCAGCAGCAGCAACTACACCATCCAACGAAGCCACAGCTATCTGCACAATTGCAAACACATCAAATGTCCCAGCTTCACCAAATGAATGATATAAATGACTTAAAAATGCGACAAGGAATTGGTGTTAAGCCAGGAGTCTTTCAACATCTTACATCAGGTCAACACTCAGCATATTCCCATCAACAGCTGAAACAAGGGAATGCATTTCCTGTTTCTTCACCCCAACACCTTCAGGCTCCATCTCCTCAGATTCAGCAACATTCATCTCCCCAGGTTGAGCAACAAAATCATCTCCCGTCTAAATCTAAAGTTGCAACTCCTCTGCAATCTTCTAATTCACCCTTTGTAGGACCTACCCCTTCACCTCCTTTGGCTCCATCTCCTATGCCAGGGGAATCTGAGAAGTCCGTTCCCTGTGTTTCATCAATATCAAATGCTGCAAATATTGGACATCAACAAACAGGGGTTGCAGTAGCACCACCTCAATCCCTTGCCATTGGGACTCCTGGGATTTCAGCGTCTCCTTTATTGGCAGAATTCAGTGGTCAGGATGGTGCGCATGGCAATGCTTTAGCTGCCACTTCTGGGAAGTCAACTGTGACAGAGCAGCCTCTTGAACGCCTAATTAATGTGGTCAGTATTGAAGCATATCTAATGCTGGTTTTGTATACTTTTATTCTACATTTTAACCAGATTTGACAAATTAAAGAGTGAAAGGTTCCCTTAATTATTTTACTGCTATGCTTGGAATTATAGATGACAAGTTGATGTCTAAATCATGATTCTAGGTAAAATCAATTTCATCTAAAGCATTAAGTGCTGCGGTCAGTGATATTGGCTCAGTTGTCAGCATGAATGATAGAATAGCAGGATCAGCTCCAGGTAACGGATCCAGAGCAGCTGTTGGTGAGGATTTGGTTTCCATGACTAATTGTCGCCTTCAGGCTCGAAATTTCATTACCCAAGATGGTACCAATGGAATTAAGAGGATGAAACGTTACACAAGTGCTATACCCTTGAGTGGTGTATTATCTGCTGGTAGCATGGATGGTAGCATCAAGCAGTTAACTGCTTCAGAGGCTTCTGATCTAGAGTCAACAGCAACATCCAGTGTCAAGAAACGGAAAATCGAGGTAATAAATAATATGTTTTTGACTGGTATGTTTTATTTTATAATTGTCATATTTTCTGTTGATTATCTTTGTTCCCTGGCTGGACTTGAGATTTAGAAATGTGTTTGTCTCATGGATTATTGGTGCATTGAATCTACATTAATTCTTCACATTTTTTATTTAATATACTAACTTTCTCTACTAAAGAGCTTATGAAAACCTGAAGTGAAAATAAAAAAATAACGGTCAGTTAGAAGAATATGCAAAGTTACATTTTCATTTTCTCGCATAGCGGACACATAACTGGGAATTCATTTAGGCTATAATTTAAGATATACTAGTGATTTCCAGCTAACCACATGAACCAAATTACAGATTTTGATCACTGATTTTCAAACTCACCTAGCATTAGTAGCATGACGTAAGGGAACGGGACAAAAAGGAAAGGTGTGATCTAATAAATCAATTAACATGATGTATACTTTTAGTCTGCAGAAGCTCTCAAGTTATTTGCATCCATTAGTATCTAACACATGTATTGAATGGGAAAAAGCTTGCGCCTTTTTCTTTTGTATTTGAATGATTAGTCAAAGATTTGAGGCAATTATTACTAAATTAGAAATATTAATTTGTTTTATTTGGACTATTTAAATATGTAAGACATCACGTTGGATTCAAACATACACTTTGTGGGATTGGTTATACAGAGCAAATGATGTTATCTAATTGGGTTCTATCAAAAACCAATTTTTAATCAATCTGTTTAGAGTAAAATTTTTTTATTTCTAATGTTTTGCTCAATTTTTTTTTCAATACTTCACTCTACTTGTTCATGCATTAATCTAGAAAACCTGTTCTAGTTTGTCAATTTCTCCTCGGTCTAGGCTCTAGAAGGAGAGTGTTGAATAGAGACTAGACTTTTCTTGAGTAGAACTAGACTAATCCGTCTACAAAACAAGTAGAACAAACAACACAACAAATTTTATATTGATTCACCTAAAGATTACATCTAGTTTTTTTCTTAAGCAACCCGATTAAGAAGTTCCACTAAACAATCAATTGATTACAAACTAGTAACCAACCACTCCTGGTTACAAGTGAGTACATAAACCATTTATGATTCTCACAAGTACATAAACCACTCAGGTTATACCTATCCTTAAGATTAAGAAATCCCAAAAGAAAAGAACACTCTCAGAGAGAGCACAGTTGAAGACCACTAGGTCTATTTCACAATGTGAAGGATTACAAAGGCAACCTCTCACCCACAAAGAACACTATAAAGTCACTATAAGATAGAAAGAATTGTATATGGCAGTTGTGTGTTTTTCATGTTTATCTTGAACTCTTAATATAGGCTTGGAAGATGACTGCTATGTAAAGTTTTAATTTGAATCTTCAGCGAGAATCTTCATCTTCCTTAGCTTAGATGCTTGATGAGAGTTTTAATTTGAATCTTAAAAGCGCTTTTGCCTTGGTTATGTGTATAGAAACAATTCAAATAAGATTTGCATATATAACAATTAATCATAAATGCATTGATTCACTTGTTTCCTTAAGTGGATGTTTACCAGGCCCTTTGTAATAAAAATATTTCCAAACATGGATAACATAGACGTTGTAAATAATGTTTCAAACACTTTATATTTATCTAGAAAATATTTGATTGTTACGACTTATGAGATAAATTCGTGTTTAGAACTCATATGGTCCTATTAAACCGTCTATCACAAGACTTGCCAGAAGCGTTGGATGGTCTAATGAAAGAGATAAGACATTTAAACAATTTATAAACGTTCAAACAGAGTGTTTGTTATCATCAAAACTCATAGATGGTATACTGATATTAAATTGTCCAGTGGGGCTTACAGGATCTAGAGTCTCAACATGGATGTTACTCCAATTTTCTCCCATAGCATACACTCCTAGTCATAATCCTATATTAAATTTTACTAAGTGATGTAGAAATTACTAATTAGTTAAATAACAATCAAGCAAGATAAAGGAATTATAGCAGTAATTGCACGACATTAAGAAATGATGTAGTGGTAAGGCTGATGCATGTTTGACACTACTTTGTCTCATGTTTACTATTTATCCACCCTGTTTGGTAACAATGACCAACTATGGCATAAGCTTAGAAGTTAGAACCTATTGTTGGTGTGAATAACTCACTTATGTACATTATTGAAGTTGCTAATATAGCATATGGACATTCTATTAAATTCATCATATTAAAATCTGTTTGTGTTTCATTAGAGGATGATGGGTCATCCGATAATGTTCTAAAAGACTTACAAATTCCATGGTTACTAGCTTGCTAAAAAATGGATAATAACTTATCTGTAAATGTGTAATTTATCCGCTGTATTGGTATTTTATTTGATACGGAAGACTTGCTGGTAGGTTAACCATGCCCTTTTGGGAGAAATAAGGGATATTAATCACCAACTTATCGACACAGTAGTAGACATAAGCAATGTTGATCCAACACCTGCTGTTGCAGCTGCTGAAGGAGCAGAAGGAATTCTTGTCAAATGCTCTTTCATTGCTGTGGCTCTCAGCCCTAGCTTAAAATCCCAATATGCTTCAGCGCAGATGGTGGGTTCCCACTTCTGAGATCTTAAGCCTTCTTATTTTACTTTATTTAATTATTCAGTTTCTTTCTTAGCCTTATTATCATTTCTTACTCTACAGTCACCTATTCAGCCTCTGCGTTTACTGGTTCCTGCAAATTATCCTAACTGTTCTCCCATACTCCTAGACAAATTTCCAGTTGAATCCAGGTGAGATTTTGAGAAGCACTTTGGTATCTCTTGTGTTATGATCACTTCAATGCTCACAAAAACTTAGGAGCTATATATGATTTAAGAGTCGTTCCTTTTACATTATTTATTAAAATAATGATAATTATGTATGCTTATGAGACTTGTTATTATAACCTAGATGCTCTCTGAAATGTTTATTTTCCTTTCTAAATAATGATGATCTACAAAATACTTGTCTTGCCTTTCACCTTCTCCATGGTTTATCAAATGTTTGATGGGAAACATATTTTTAATACATCATGTCTTCTATTCTTACAGTAAAGAGAACGAAGATCTTTCAGCCAAGGCAAAGGCAAAGTTCAGCATATCTTTGCGCAGTTTACCACAACCTATGTCACTTGGGGATATAGCAAGGACTTGGGATGTTTGTGCTCGAAGTGTTATTTCTGAGCATGCCCAACAGAGTGGGGGAGGAAGCTTCAGCTCTAAGTATGGAACTTGGGAGAATTGTTTGACCACTAACTAATGTCCCCTGTTTTTCCATGCAGACCTTTTGTTTCACCCTACAAGTTGCTGTCAAACATTCTCTTTCTTTTTATAAGTAATAATTGTGGATGTAGATAAATGCCTAGTTATGAAGTAGCCACACCATTATGTATATACTCCTTTTTTGCATTTGTCTAGGTAATAATCATGATTAGGCCTTATTAGTAAAATTATATAAAGTATAATCGTATATGAAGCAGAAAGTTGTTCCAATAATTGCTTTCCTTTTCTGCTTCAGTTTAGCTTTATTATAGTTAAATTTTGATGAGTTGAAATTGATTTTTCTGTAAGCAGTAGACATTAGCTTTTTTGCTTTTAATTCCTTTCATGTATTAATCATTCCAGTAATGTTGTACAGAGTATCTGTTCCTCATTATTAGAAATTTGGTTGGTTATTAATTGAAATTGATCAAACCTACGTTGCAAGCCAATGGCAAAACGTTTATTATTCCCCATGTTTTAGAAGTGAATGTCTGTATAATTTCTTTGGATTACACTTGCAAGAACTTCAACACTGAAATTAAAAGTTGTTGGCAAATTAACAATACGTAGCATCTTAGGTGCAACTAAAGTAATTATTTTAATCTATTTTCATTGTTCATGTTTACATGGGGCACAATGGTTATATATTATAATCTCTGTATTTGAAATATATCTTTAGAGTGTGGTTAATCCCTCACAGCTTTATCTCAACGAAACAAATAAGTAAGACATAAACTAATTCAAGTAAAATGACTTTTGGACACTCTGGAAATAGAAGATAAAAATAATAAGTGTTATTGAAGTTTTTGGAAAGATTGAGTATCGAAAAAGCTTGGCTCCTTATTCAATTTGGATTAAGTGATAAATAACTCGAATATGTTAAGATCACAGTGTAAAAAATTAGTTATCAGATTTTGTTTGGTTTGAATGGCAAGAGCTTCTTAATTCAATAGAAATAAATGTTTGTTGAAGCAAAAACATGCTCTACAAGGCTTATGTTACTGAATCACAGAATGAGTGCAACCATCTAAGAAATCATAATCTAAGGTCACCACTTTCAGTAAGAAATGAACATCATTTTGTTTCCCCTTCTGCTGCTTTTTGAAGGGTTCAGAAGAAATTGAAGTAAAACAATGAGCCTCAATCAAGAAACAATTAGTTCAAATACAAGAATGGCAAATGCAGTAAGTATTGTATTAACTACTAAATATAGTATGTTAATGTTTGTATTGTCAACCACAAGACATTACATTGCACAAACCCAAAGTCAAGCCAAACTTTCAAAATTGCTAAAGTAAAGTAACAAAACTAAACATCTACCTCATCATTCTCCCCCATAAACACGCTAATCTAAGGCAAATTTTGCCCTATCAAAAAGGCCAAAGGGCATCACATGACCATACATAAAGCAAAGTAGACAATCTCATTACTGAAACAGATAGCTGCATGCTAAAGTTACCTATCCGCATGACCCACACCATTGATAATAACAACAACAACAACAAAAGTATGGTGGTGGAAGAACCCAAAAAACCCATCTCTCACCAAGTAATGAAAAAAATAAGGGATCATAGAATCAACAACCCCAGAAAAAAAAAAGGGATTTTTTTTATCAGTTTGGCTTTAGATCCTGAAACATGGTATCCCACCTGATTTCTTCTGCAGCAGCAGCAGCTGAAGACCAGTATCCACCACCATCATCATCGTCTCCTTCCTTTTTTTCCTCCTTGTTGAAATGGTAAACCATGGGACTGGTAAAACCATCAAGACCATGCATCACAGTGTTGGGACTTCCATTCGTGAGCAAGAGCCTCTCTTGCTTAGCCACCATCAACTTTTTGCTTTTGTTCCTCTTCATGACATGAGTCTTCCATCTTGTCCCATAAGGCCTTGTCCTTGATGATGATGATGATGGCACCACAACAAGTGCCGCAGACTCTTCTTCACAGCTGATGAACGTGCGAAAGTAATTGGCCAAGCACCTCTTGGTCCTCTTGATCGCCACCATGAGCCTTGCCACAGGCCGTGGTGCTCTCTTTCCCTTGACTTTCCTTGCCAACTTCAGAATCTCTAGCCTGTGTTTGGCTATGGAGATTCCCATGCTCATCAGAAACTCATGGTTGAAGTATATCATGTCTTCTTCTTCAAGCTCATTGTGTGCAAAAGTAAGACCATACTCATACACTAGGGTTGGCTCAAGGCTTGTTTTTGAGAGCCATGAGAACCAATCCATGGTTTGTGTTGTTGTGTGTAATCTTGTTCAACTTGAAGAGTTGTTGAGTGTTTATATAAAGAATGGTAAAGAGAGTTGAAAAAGATAGTATGTGTGGTTTTGTTTTTGTGAAATTAGTTAGTTGGTGAGTCTTGAGAGTGACTAAAGAAAAAGTAAGCATAGGGGTATGTGTGTGTGTTTGTGGGGTATGTCATGAGCCATGTTCATCTTCATGTTCCCTCCGGAAATAGGCTCTGTGACATCAAACTTTAAGGAGTGAGTGAGACCTAAGAATACCAATTTCTTATTCAAATTTAGCCCATCAATCACGGGTTAAGGAAAAGTACTTCTCCTGGACCCACCTCTACTTTCGTGTTAAGTAGTTCAGACTCAAACTGAGAAGCTGCTATCATCCAACAATTTTTTTCTTATTTATCGGTTATATTTCTACGTTTATTTGAGACAAAGTATAAAAATAAAATAATTATAAAAGTGTAATTTTTTTATTTTTTTTCAAAAAAGAAAGTAAAATATAAAAAAAAAATATTAAATGGATATGAAAAATTTAGATGTGTTAAATAATTATTTTTTTAATTTGTTATATTTTGAAAAAAAGTTGATAATTAAGAGAGTAAAGATAACATTGACACATTCTCACATTCATCTACACACTGTTAAGATAAAATGATCTTAAAAAAATGAATTTTTGTAATTCGAAGAAGAGAAAGTAAAAAGTAAAGAAGAATAGTATTAAATGAATGTTAAAATATTATATATGTTAAAAGGATCATTCTTCTAATGAATAATAGTACTATAATACACTTTACATTCATTTAATGTGACATCCGGGCATTGACGAGGGCGGGAGTGATCTCCTATGCAAGAGGCACGGACAAGGAGCAGCTTCAGGCTTCCAATGGAAGGGGCACATGGACAAATCGAAAATACACCGGAATGAGAGAGATCTAGAGACTGTATAGATATGAGACTATACTGTTGAAGGATAACTTAAAGGAATTAATTTGGCTACTCATATCAACAAATGCATTTGTTTTCGGAAGCTTATCCCATAAGAACTTCATGATTAAACGTGCTTAGCCTGGAGTAATTTAAGGATAAGTGACCTGAGAAGTTTTCTCAAAAAATATGCGCATCAGGACAAAACACAATTGTCAAGGATAATATATAATATAAACATAAAATGCTCTTAAAAATGTAAAGTTGTGTATTTTTTCAAGAAAGAAAAAAATAAAAAATAAGTAAAAATAATGTGAAATGAATATAAAAAATTTATGTGTGTTAAAGAATCATAAAGATTTTTAAAATAGAAATGGAAGAGTTGAAAGTTGGTTTTGGTGAGTGGGAAGGTATGCAGGCGTTACTTACAACAATTAACAGTGGCATGGATTAAAGGAAAAGCAATGTCTTCTTCCATATTCTTTTGCCGTCAAATGAATTATACATTATTGATAGATATCTCCTTTGAGTTTTCTTGCACTTGCTTGTGGAATAAAGAGAGTAACTTTGTAGAAACCAGTACGATTTTCCTCAACTTTTTACTCCAATTTCGTCCTTTGCTTATCCTGTTTCAGGCAATAAATAATAATGTTTTTGGAGATTGACATTATATGAGTCAAACTTATAAAGAGATTATATAATAAATGAAAAATGATATTTTAACACCATTTTTTGACACCATTTTGACACTACACACGTGTCAAAATGTGATTGGACGATTTAAAATTAAAAAAATAAACTTTGGTTTTTCTCTTTCAAATATACCTCTGTCTCAACTTTTTTAATTTGAAATCGTCCAATCACATTCACGTGTGCAGTGTCAAGATGGTGTCAAAAAATGGTGTTAAAATATCATTTTCCATAATAAATAGATTTTGAATTTAGGATTTAAGTTACTAAACCCTTGACATGCCATGAAATAAAACCATATTGAAAGATATAAGTTAGACTTTCATAAATTAAGGAAGCACTCACTATAATTATCTCATTAATTAATCTTACCCAAACCGTCATTATGGTTGGAAAAAAAACCATAATTTAAGATCAGTATTAGAGTCTATTTTAAATGGGAAATATATTTAAAATTATCTTTGTTAACTTTGAGATGTAATGTTCCATTGACTTTGGTTCTTCGTGCCATCACCATCCAATTAGCTTCTAATAACTATAAGTTATTTTGTGATTAGTTGAACATAATGATAATGGCTGATTAGTTTGCACGTTTGGAATCTTTCAAATCTCAAAGCTCTAAATTTGCAATATAAAAGGTCAAAAGATTATAATTTGCTCTAAACTAATTTTAAATAAATTAGAGTTTATATTTTAAACCAATTCAAAAAGTCAAAAGTTAATTTTTAGGATTAAATCATTGTTTTCTATTTTTAATATTGTTCGATTTTTACTTTTCACTGTACAAACAAAAATTATCTATTATTTTTAACTTTACAAAAAATTGTTCATAGAATTAATTTAATGTATGTGAATCTATAATAGTTTAGAACTTGATTTCCAACTTAAAATAATATTTAATTTTAAAGTTGATTGATTAGAGAATGATAGTAGCCATTGAATGCAAGAAACATATAGATATGCATAGTAGTATTGATCTTCATGGATATCTTTCCCACATTAATACAATTTCATATATTCAAATATTTTAGTTTATTTAATATATTCAAATATTTTTTTCGTACTTTTATCATCTTCAAACCTGTAAATTAATTAAATTAGTGAATAGTACATTTAATAAATGAAAAAAAAAACAAATCAAGTCATAATCCAAATTCAAGTTTCGTATTGCTTTAATAATGACTTGGGAGTATCATTTTTCTAATAAACTTAAACTTTTTCTTTGGATAATTTAAATAAAAAAATGTCAAACTCGATCAACATATTTTTTCAACAAGTCAAACTATTGACTTGATCTATTTACAATTTTATTCACAAATCTAATTTTTCTGATAATCCCATTTAATGTATTTGACACATCCCATTGAAATAAACTAATCAAACTTTTTTTCACAAGTCAAAGTATTAATTAATTCGTGCGTATTTAAATAATTTTATATGTATCCATGTACTTTCTTTTAAGTACTAGAGTAACTCCATGAAAAACTTAGTTTATCATGTTAAATATAAATTGGTATGCTATAAATAAACCCAAAAAAAATTGTTTCATGTAATATATATATATATATATATATATATATATATATATATGTTTAAAGTTTTTAACAGTAAAACCTAAAAAATACAAAAATAAAAAATTTAAACCTAATAAATATTTTGTACCATTTATATTAAAAAAAAAATGCCTTGTGAAACATTGAACACAATCCCATGTATCCCAACATATCCTTAGGCCCAATACACTCTTTCGGTATCTATTCACATTTCAAAAACCCTATACACTTTTCTCACTTAAATTACTTTTTATCTTATAGTTTCTTAAATGTACCATTCTTATTTTTCTAAAATATTAATTGCAAATTTAGTTCTTCGGTTAATCTAAAAATGTTAATCTATTGTTGATATATATATTTCCATTTCTAATAAACAATATTGATGTGCCGGTAAATTATGTAATATTTATACAAAATATTAATAAGAATGTTGAGTGATGAATTTTGACATTATGAATATATGTTAATGTTTTTGTACCAGTCAAATCAAATATTGTGTTAAAAATTGTTTAATTTATGTTTTGATATGAAAAGAATATTGATATTTTGACAATTATTTTTAACAATTTTTTTATAACAGGATAGATATTATAATTTTATTGTCTATTTTTAAAAAATATTTGAAATGGATTAATCACAAACTACTGTGTAAGCGTTGTAAAAAAGACTGTCAAAAATAATTATTAAAAAACCTTTTCCTTTTGAAAATTAAGATATTTTGTTTTGTTGCTTTGTGAAACTCTTAATCCCAAGTTATGACATGACATATTACCTAACTGGCCACCACGAACAAAACTCATCTCACGTTCTTCTCAATTTATATAAGAAAATTAAGGATTTATTCAATTTCAGAACTTTTTTCTTAATTTTTTAATTTGAAAATACACTCTAATTTTGTGTAAAAAGTAAATATAACAAAAAAAAATATCACATTTTTTCTTCATGCTAATTTATAAAACTAAAAAGACAAAAGGTTATATATATTTTTCTTTTTCTTTATAAATGTTTATATATAATTGTCGGCATAGTATATTACACTTTTTTTTTTTATCCCCATGTTTGGTGCTTTCTGCAACTTGGTGGGTGGTCTTGTTTGCTACCCTATTTTTATATATTTTTTATTTTGAAATACCGTAATAAATAATTATGTCAATCAATCACATTATAAGTTTTAATTAAATTAAAATATTAAGCGACTATAAAAGTGCGCATTAGCGAATAAAAAAATGAATATATTAATTCATCAATATAGGTACGTAAACCAAGTTGATGGATATGATTAAACTTTTGATATTTATGTGTGCCGAGATATTTACTATACCTTATTTATTGAACAAAACGAAGATTAAATTTTAATCATGTATTTTTGAGGCGATTTTGGTTTTAGTCAATTCTCAAACTATGTTACAATTTAGTCCTTTAACTTTAGAAAACTCTGGTTTTAATCTTTTTTATCAATTTTTTTTAACTTTATTTGTTGTTTCAAGCACGTTTCTTAGTTAACATTAAAACAAAAATGTGTCAAACAGTGTAAACAATCTAAATGCTATAATGAAACGTGTTTGAAACAACAAATAAACTTAAAAAAATTTGGTAAAAAAGACTAAAACCAGAATTTTCTAAAGTTAAAGGACTAAATTGTACCAGAGTTTGAAAACGGACTAAAACCAAAATGGTTCCAAAATATAGGGACTACAAACATATTTAACCCTAAATCTTATTTAACTGCATATTTAAGGAATATTTTCTAATTTTAATATTGTTACTTTTAATATTTTTCAAGCAATATTATGGAAAATGTGTAAAAGGAAAAAAAAAGTATATAATTTTCCATTGAAAGAAATATGATAATAGCATCCAAATTGGTAACAGTTATTTTTGTCTATAATTTTCAATTCATAAATTTATTTTATTTATTGTAATGGCAACATGACTCAATTGTAAATAATATTGTTACAATGAATGCAAGTATCTAATAATTTTGTAGTAAATTTTAGTTGAACTATAAAAGGTAAGTTATAGAAAAACAAGTTAAATGTAAGTTTAGTTAAACTTTAATTATATGATAAACATGAATAATTTTAATCAATTTTTCATTAAAACTTATTAAATAATTAAATATTTAAAAGTGTTATATTTGTAAGTATCCCTTGATGAATGACACGATTTATCTTATTCTTTTGCTTATTTATATACATGTGTCAATACTGTGTCATCTTATTAATATTAAATACATGGCATTTAAAGTAAAATAATAAGTGTTTTCTATTATAGTCAGTAAAGATGTGTTGAATAAAAATCACTCGGTATTTTAAATTAATTACAATGTTTTTACATTAGATATAAAATATCCAATTTTAATACTTAAAAAATAATAAAACTATATAAGATCGTGACGTTAAATGTAAAAATTTAAATATTAAAAAAACTAAAACAGTTTAATAAAACCTACTTAAATTTAATATTTATATATATAATTTGAAATTTGTGAAGAAAAGCATAAAATAATTTTTTTATTTAAATTTTAATGAAAAAAAATTATGACAATTGATGAAGAAAAGAAAATGTTGAGTTATTATACATCAAACCATCTGTACGGTTTACTGTCATAACTGGCATTCATCTACGCCACACAAAAACCAAAACCTTCATTTTATCATTTCAATTAAATTCTCACGCACCACTTCAATGATTCTCTTATCGCGCTTTTATTTTTAGCAAATTCTCGTTTTCTCCTCTCTTCTCTTCCTTTTACTCGTCTTTCTCCAATTTCAACTATCACGACAAAGTGACAAACAATAATATTAAATACTCCTTCCAAAGAATCATGTAGAAATAATTAATATAATAAATAGGAAGTGCAAAATATTTATCTTTATTTCTTATTAACAATAATCTTCAAATTCATTTCTTTATATAAAATTAAATTAATTTTAAAAAAAACCTTAAACATTTATCATTTATGTACATAAAAAATAAAAAATTAGTAATTTCACAGTTCTTAAATGCATGGATGTTCCCCAAGATCATAAATAAAATATACTTTTTTTTAGGAAATCCAGTTTAAGATCTCAACCCCAAATAATTGTACATGCAATCATTTTAAATACACTAATAATTGAGCATATATGCTACGTCATTATAGAACTTATCTCCATATATATATACTTTAGTAAAAAAATATATGAATTTAATACTTAAGTATGATTAATGTAAAATTATCTTTATATCCGATAATATTAATTATTATAGATATAATTTATCAAATCATTATGATAAAAATCTATAATAGTATTTTCTATAAAATTTACGCTGACAGGGTATTAAGTGTTAATTTTAATAATGATTTGATTCTTAAATAAAACAAAGATTGATTTTTTTTTGAAATAATGGAATAAAATTAAAATAATTAGTTTTAATAGTAAACTTAACTGATAATATTGTTGGGACGTCTTAAAATGCTATTTTTGTTTTTTAAGATATGATAAAGTTTTGATGTAAATGGTTTTTTTTTATTATATATTTTTTTTATTTATTTCTGTGTTTGTACGCAAGTTTATATGAAATAGAAACAGTGACAGTTTGTAAGGATGTTGACAAGCATGGAAGGAGGATAATATGGTCAATTCAACACTCCATCAATAGCAAATGTTCCTTTTACTAACAAAAGTGGAAAATCATTCTTTTTTTTAAACGTTACAATATAATTTTAGCACAATTTATATTATATACAGTAGCATAAACAAAGATACTAAATAATTAAAAAAAATAAATTTTAAAAGTAATAATTAAGAAAAAGTAAAATTGAAAAAATAACTACTTTTACCTCTGAATTAAATTTTTACAGAAGTGATAAATTATTACAAAGGAGTGCAGAGCGTGTATGCACGCATCACATAGTGAGAGTGGATACGCGCATAACAATCTGTTCATTGATGTGTCGTTTTCGTGATATAGTATTAACAATAATTTTAATAACTAAAAAATATTTAAAATTTTTATGACCAAAGGGAGTCAATCCTTTTGTTCGGTCACCACATCACAATATCATCCTACCACCGATATGGTATATACGAACGGTTCTTCAATGTCTTGATAAATCACGAGATATTATTAACTCGCGAGAATTTGCTTTCTCGAGAAAGTAAGCTCCATAATTTGCTTTCCATTTCTCTTTCTGCTCGCTTTGCGTGCCCAATCTGAATGCGAGTAAATTTCTTTAATGGAAACAGTAAATGCATGTTTTTTGTTTTTATCAGTAAAAGTACGAATTTGAAAATACCTTATTTAGTTAAATATCAACATTTAATATTTAATAACAATTTAGAAGATAGAAAAAGTATTACCTTGAATAATATAACTAAAAACAAAAAATAGATGAATATTTAAAATAAAACAATTTATTCTTATTGAAGAAAATATAGTATGGTCAAAACTTGAAAATACAAAAATTAAACAGAAATGAACTTTTCACTTTTGTATGAAAAGAATTTAAGAAGAATAAAGGATTTTGCTTTTATTATTAATAATGTTTTCATTTCACTTTGTCATTTGTTTAAAAAAAAATCAATTATAAGGTTATATAATTAAATATGTATTTAATTTTTAATTTTCAATAAAATTTGAGATTAATGTTTTTTCAAAACTTTAAATAAATTTAGTTTTTATTTTTATAATTATGTGGATTTAGTTTTTTAACAAAATTTTGATAAATTTATTTAATATTTTAAATGTATTGCTTAATTAATATTAAATCAGTGTAAAAAATTTAAATAAATCTGAAATATAGTTAAAATAATTAAATTTAAATATTTATAAAATTAAAAGCTAAATTAGATTAAAATTAAAAAGAAAAAAATTAATTTTTATTAAAAATTAAAAAATATATTTTTAAGCCTATCTATTAATAATGAGTGATTTTGAATTATTGTACTTTAATGATGAAGATGTCTTTCGTACCTGTGGTATATATGCACTTTTTAAAAACAGTGGTATTGTTATATAAATATATTTAGATTTGTTATATATAAATACATTTAAATAAAGATTTAATATTAAGGAAAATAAATGCATATACAATTTTAACGTTAGAATATAAAAACAATATAATTGGTGCAGAAGTTGCACGTGGTCGGTTTGTGCTTACCACAAAACTGTCATCCAGTAGCTACCAAACCCAACCGTTACTATCAAAATTAAAAACACTTTAAATGCTATATAAATTCCAAGACTATACTTTTATTAATTATTCAATACTAATTTTAATTAATCTTCTAAATTATTTTTCTTTCAATCCTCAATTTCTTTATGATAAAGTATATTGTATAGCTTTTTTCTTAAAAATTTAACCATTTAAGTAAATTATAAATTTAAGTATAAAATAATTATCTTCTCTTTTCATGATTTTTTTCGTAAATGTTTTTTTCACTTTTTATTAGTTCATTTTATCTTTTCATATAAATATTTGTAAAAAATATTATTTTAAATGTTTTGAAATTGAATTTCCTTTCGTCATGGAAACGAGACATCCCTTTTATTAAATTTATACTGACGGTGGTATTATTAAAGTGATACATTGTATTTAATATTTGTGAAGTGTATTTTGTTCATGAATTAGTTTTAATAAATAATAAGTTATAATAAATTAGTTTTAACAAGTTAAATATTTTTTATATTATAATAATCTATTTTAAAAAATAAGAAAAAAACCATTTCAAATAATGAATATTATACTAAAAGTGGAAAAAAATGAAAGTGAAAAAGATAAAGTTTCTTATTTATTTAAATTAAAATAAAATTCTGAGAGAATGTGGGACCCACTGCACCCAATTTGCTTTGTACCGTGTCCTTGTCAATCATCAATAGCTTGTGGGACCCTATCAATTGCCTTCCCATTTTAAGGTATGTTTACATTTCGAAACTCCAACTAATATTTTTAGTTTTTTTTATTATAATTACAGTTATTATAACATGTCAAATTATTAATTAATTTTGATTATTAAAGTCGAAATTATGTAATATTTGATTATTTATTAACTCTCCTCCTATTTTCATTTCTAATATTTTTCTCTTTTTAGTCATATTGACTTTCTTTTACACGAAAACAACTTTTCAACATCACTTGTCACCAAAGAATTTTCAAAGGAGGGTCCACCTTATTTGTTTTAAAACATGGGAACACGTTAATAAGTAGGTTTTTAGGTTTTCAATAACACGCAATAACAAATTTGTTAAAATGATATAAAATTATTATAGAGAGCAATACAATTGTATATGAAGAATTTAAATTTAATATCACGTATTAATCTAAGAAATTTTATATTTATTAAAAAAATACTTTAAACTTAAATTAAAGTGATCGATTAGTTTGATAATGAAAAGAATAATATCTCTAATTGTTTTGGTTGGTAGGATTTAGGTTAAATCTTCTCAAAGAGCTTATTTTCTAACTCCAAGCTTAAGTCATAGTTCTATTCTTGACTTTCTTTATTTTGTTCAGTTCGATCAGACATTATTTATAAAAGATATTCTAAAATTCAAGTTAATATCTAGTTGAATAATTTTTTGACAATAAATGTGTACTAACATCACTAGCTATCTAGATATTTTTTAACAACAAACTTTCAAAATTGGTCTCTAATTAAAATCGGTCTCATTACAATCTATGTACTTGTAATTTAGATTATGATTAACGTATAACTATCGAATAGTAGTCTACAGTTCGATCCATGATAGACTGGACAATCGTATAGTAAATTAAATAATAAATTTTAAGTTTAATTTAAATATTTAAAATTTGATTTATGTAAAGAATTATTTCATTTATATATTTTAAATTAGTTTTAATTTTAATTAACGCGTGACTAGCAATCATATAAGTTCATATAAGCTCAATTAATAATTAATAGATAAATTATTTATTCTGTTGTATTCTTTTTTGTCTCATTTGATGTCTTTTTCTCTAAATATTTTCTTCCACAAATTTAGCACTTTTTACTCATACAATTTTGATAGTTTGATGATAATTGTTTATAAAAAAAAAATGATATAAGAAGAAAATAAAATGTCACATCAAGATGAATTGTTAGAGTGTTTAGAAAAGTTATAGATGATAAACAATATGAGGACAGTAGAAGATTGAACTTTTATGACATAGCATTATTATTGTGGACAATATACAAGAAATAAAAACTGAAAAGGTTGCCGTGTTTGGTAAGAAGGAAGTAAAACAATAAAGTATAGTTGAGGAAAATTGAGACACAAAGTTTTAATTATTTTTTTATTAGCATTTATAGCAGAGAAAAATAAGTAAGTTTATTATTTTTTATGTTAAAATTACTATAAATAAATAATATAAAAATAAATTTTAATTTAAAAAAATTAATTTTAGGGTAGATATGTGTTTAGTTTTATTTACTTTTCAAATTTTGAAAAGATATTTGTTTTTAAACTTTTAAAATAAACAAATACAAATTTTAAATTTAACTGTATTAATGGTAAATATATTTAATATGATAAGATAAGAATTTTGAAACATTTTCTAATTTAAGTTGAGAATTATTTTCAAGAGGCTCTAACGATAGGGACAATTTTAGGAGGGTCACACTTTGGAATTTTGTATCCCTCAATGTGAACATATCACTTTTAGTGGTTATTCTCTTTCTTTTCTTAATTAAAACAAAAATAAATATATTATTCCTTACCATTTGAATGATTTATATATTGAAACTGGTGAAGTGAAATGAAAAATGTCTTTTATACAAATATTTATAAAAAAACTATTTTTGTTGTGTGTCATTTGAGTATTATGATTATTTCAACATTTTAATTGGGATTTTAGTTATGTTTACGAAGATTTTAATATTTTATAAATAGGGTTTTGTGTATATCAAACAAGAATTAGAATTTAGAATTTAAAATATATTTTAAAATAGGTGAATTATATCAGATTGAAAATATTTTTTTTTATTATGCTTAATCGTCTTAAAGTTTAAAACGGTTTTAAATATTTTTTTCTCGTTTTTTATGTGTTTTTTTAAAAATAAAACAAAATTTCAAAGCGTATGAAAGATAACGAAACATTCTTAATCAAAGGAAAAAAATATTTAAATTAGATTCTGTCTGAATTCCAATAGAAACTATTAAAGATAAAAATTATATGTATAGATTTAATATCAATTAATTTTTTCTTTTAATAATCTTTTTCTGACTTTCAATATATTTGTGAAATCATAACGTTATATAGATTTAATATCAATTAAATTTTTCTTTTAATAATCTGTTTTGACTTTTAATATTGAAAAAATGACACTATATTTGAAAAATCATAACTTGCCTTATATAATTGAAAGACAAGACAAAGTAGACTTTGGTTACTAACCATAATTCCTTTGAACAAAGTTTATTTACTAAATAAACCAATATATAATAACATTTTTCTAAAATGGTTAATTAAAAATATTAGGTTTAAACTCATAAACAAGTTTTATTTGTCTATTATTAACAATTTTATAATCTGAAAAATATTAAATTTTAATTTGGTAAATAAAAATAATAGTAAAAGACATTACTTCCCATTAAATGGATTCCTTCGTAATTAATTATTTATTTTCTTTTTTAAAATTATGATTCTCCATCACTTTATTTTGTGAATATTTTTATCTTTATTTTATTGCAGCTAAGTGGAAAAGAACAGGCACACCTGACAAGGACAATAACCTACACACATCTCTGACCACACATTTAATTCACTTCACTTACTTTACTAACTTTCATCTCGCGAAAACAGCCAAAATATCGTACCCGACAACGCCCCATATCACACAGTGATAAAATGCGCATCTCGCAGTTGCAATCAATGGCAAGCAACGTAATATTTTCCAAACTCTGGGGTCAAACTTATGGGACCTCTCCGATAAACTTTGTCGTTACCGGGAGTTAAAGTCGCTTTCTTAGCAACTATCCACGCCTTTCCCCTACCCTCTACCTCCAATCTTCACCATTTAATATGACACGTTATCACTTGCGAAACTGAGCTAAAACATCCAACGGTTGATGTCATAGAGTAAGCTTGATGTCGCGTCAGCATAGGAAATTACCCCAATTATGAAGCTGAAGGACAGCTGTTAGCTCGAGATTCCGAGCCGATTGTTTAGACAAAACCGAAGCCGGCTTAGTGGGTCCCGCAATTAACTGCACTTGTAATATAAGTGTTTTGGCTTCCCTGATAGCTTATTGAGATAGATTGATAAGTTGTAGGCCTTATCACCTCCACTATCTGTCGCCTCCTATATAAAAAACACCCTATTTCTGCAAGTTCAAATGACCTCTATATATATTTTCCAGTTTCTAGAGAGAGAACCAGTAGATTAGTCCATTTCCGCGAGGAGAGAGAAAGTGCAAGAATCGGAAGAGAGACAGGAGAGCGTTTGGTTTGTGATGTGTTAGCTTCTAAGGTTAGAGTTTCTCTCTTACATGTTTCCGAATCTGTAGCTTTTTGTTTTTTTTTTTTATTAAAAAAATTATGTTCTTTTTTTTAGGTTGAAACTTTTGGTTCATGCATCTTAGATTAAAGCTGCTTTGTTGATCGTGTAAGATGTAGATAGAGTCAAATCGTTTTCGTTTTCTCTTTGTTTGGCCACCGAAACCGCATAGTTTTTTTTAGGTTAATTTTGGAAAATACTGAGGGTTTTTCCATGAATAAATGCTTCTGGTTTAGATGATTTCATTGACGGTGCAGATTTTGTTTATTCTGTCTTTTTTTTTTTTTAATTTTTTTATCTTATGTTCTGTGGTTTACATGGGTGACCCTAGCTGCTATTATTTTTTTTTCTTTTATTTTTTGGTTTTGCAGATCTAGTTCACTGTTGTTCATTTCAGTGGGTATCTAATCGAGGACGAGGGGGTTCCGATGTCTTCTCTTAGTAGGGAATTGGTGTTCTTGATCTTGCAGTTTCTCGATGAGGAAAAGTTCAAAGAGACTGTGCACAAGTGGGGCTAGTTTGTAATTTTGTTAGGTTATTTTTGGTGTTTTATTTGTTTTTTATTTTTTTACTACATTCATTAATTAACTAATTTTTTTTGGGTTAAAAAAATAACAGGCTTGAGCAGGAATCAGGGTTTTTCTTTAACATGAAATATTTTGAGGATGAAGTGCACAATGGGAATTGGGACGAGGTGGAGAAATACCTCTCTGGTTTCACCAAGGTGGATGATAATAGGTATTCTATGAAGATATTTTTTGAGATAAGGAAGCAGAAGTATCTGGAGGCTTTAGATAAGTAAGCTCACCACTAATTCACATTTAGATTCTTTATTGACTCCGAGTGTTTAAATTACAGTGTACTACTAGCAGACAAGTCTAATTAACTGTTTTAAATGTTCTTACGTAGGCATGACCGGTCTAAGGCAGTAGAAATATTAGTGAAGGATTTGAAAGTGTTTGCAACTTTTAATGAAGAATTGTTCAAGGAAATCACACAGCTTCTGACATTGGAAAACTTTAGGTACCAATGCTAGTTTTTACTCCTGTTTTCATGTGAAAAAGTTCTCTAAGAAGCAGCTAATGAGTTTCTGCTGACACAGGGAGAATGAACAACTGTCTAAGTATGGCGATACAAAGTCTGCACGAGCAATAATGTTGGTTGAGCTCAAAAAGCTCATTGAAGCAAATCCTTTATTCCGTGACAAATTGCAATTTCCCAACCTTAAAAACTCAAGGTTACGGACTCTAATCAATCAAAGGTAATTTTTTTTATGTCCAAGCATTGATTTCTTAGTACAGAACACATATTTGTGCTTTGAATGTAAAGTAACTTTCTTGTAACCAATGCAATCATTTAGTTAGCGTCTTAATTTACAATTGATGGAGATCATATGCCATATTTAGATTTATGTGCTTATTGGTTTATAAAAGCTTGATTTTACTGTTTTTCAATCTTTTGCAATTTCCATTTGTATGTGACACTTGTTTTCATCAAAATTGGTTCCATCAATCTGTATCTAGTGCAATGTGGTACAATATTTGACTGCTTATCTGCTTCTGTGCCTCCTTCCTGTTAAATTATAGATCATGCATTGCTGTGCTAGGTTTTGTACTGAAGATACACTACTGACTATTTTATTAAAATATCTTCTACTAACAAAGAATTGCTTTTCTTTTTCTTTTAATTACAGCCTAAATTGGCAGCATCAACTTTGCAAGAACCCACGGCCAAATCCTGATATAAAAACACTTTTCGTGGATCATTCATGTGGACAACCAAATGGTGCACGAGCTCCTTCACCTGCTAATAATCCACTACTAGGCTCATTACCAAAGGCTGGAGGATTTCCTCCACTTGGTGCACATGGGGTGGGCTCCTAAACTAATTTTATACCTTCTTTTGGTAACATGAGCATCATTTCATGTCTCTTATGTCTCAATTCTTACTTTGGTGCTGGACCTCTCTGTGCTTATTTTTACAGCCTTTTCAACCTACTCCAGCACCAGTGCCAACACCCCTGGCTGGTTGGATGTCTAATCCAACCACTGTAGCACATGCTGCAGTTTCTGGAGGTGGAGCTATAGGTCTTGGTGCTCCGTCGATCCCTGGTATATTCACCAAGTCTTGAGGTGTTGTCATAATGTGATCGTGTCTAATTTCTCTTTGACTCATAACATGTTTCATTGTCTTGTTAAGCTGCTTTGAAGCATCCTAGGACTCCCCCAACTAATCCTTCGGTTGACTATCCATCTGGAGACTCAGACCATGTTGCCAAGAGAACAAGGCCAATTGGAATTTCGGATGAGGTAATATGGCTATGCTTATGGACATAATTAGCAATTCATTGGTTGGCAAATCAAGTTTTGATCTCATGTATTCTGGTATTCATCACTTTATGCAGGTGAATCTACCTGTCAATGTGTTATCAGCAACATTCCCAGGTCATGGTCAACACAGTCAAGCTTTTAACGCACCTGATGACATACCCAAGGCTGTTGTGCGGACTCTTAATCAGGGATCAGCTCCTATGAGCATGGACTTTCATCCAGTTCAGCAATCTTTACTTCTTGGTCTGCTGCTCTTCTAAGGCCTTTTAGTTGTTTTGTAAGTTGCATGTATTTGCTACCAAATTTCCATTTAACTTCTTTTTGATGCCATTTTTCAGTTGGTACAAATGTGGGGGACATTGCTTTGTGGGAGGTGGGTTCTAGGGAGCGATTGGTTTCAAGAAATTTCAAAGTTTGGGATCTTAGTGCATGTTCAATGCCATTTCAGGTTGTCTCTTTAACTTTATGCACGAATGTTCCTGATAGTAATCGGAGCTGAACCATAAGACTTGTAATTTTGTCATCTCTGAAGAAAAACTAATTATGATAATTTCAGGCTGCTCTTGTTAAAGATCCGGGTGTTTCTGTCAACCGTGTGATTTGGAGTCCTGATGGTGCTTTATTTGGTAAGCTAAGAATTTTTAATTCTTCAATGCTTGATTACGGATAATCATATTATATTTGTCTTGAGATGCCAACTGAACCAATCCGAAATGTCTGTATTTGTTCAATGAACAGGAGTTGCTTACTCAAGGCACATTGTTCAGATATACGCTTACCAAGGTGGGGATGAAATACGACAGCATTTGGAGGTATGAACTTGAATGCATAATGCATTTGCATATGTGCATCTTTTGTATTTGCTTACTTAATGATCCTGTTTTCTAGATTGATGCTCATGTTGGTGGAGTAAACGATCTAGCATTCTCCCACCCAAATAAGCAACTATGCGTGATAACTTGTGGTGATGATAAGACCATTAGGGTAAGTTTGTCAGAACGTGTGCTTGGTTTGTTGAAGTGGAGAAGTTGAATGTGTTACTAACTAAATTTTGTAATTGAAGGTATGGGATGCTGCTTCGGGTGCAAAGCAGTATACATTTGAAGGTCATGAGGCTCCTGTTTATTCTGTCTGCCCACATTACAAAGAAAACATTCAGGTTCAAACTGACATCCGAACCTTCAGGGATTGTTAATTGGGTTGGTTTCCTTGCTGACGCTCATTGCCTTGTGATGTTGTAGTTCATCTTTTCAACAGCATTAGATGGAAAAATAAAAGCATGGCTGTATGACAATTTAGGATCCCGTGTTGATTATGAAGCTCCTGGTCGTTGGTGCACTACCATGGCTTATAGTGCTGATGGTACAAGGTATGTACTCTCAACAATTGATCCTTCTACTGTGCTAAATCTTGTTGCTTAGTCAAGTTATATTTCCTTTCCATCACCCAATGTTCAAAATTAGCTATGAATGTATGCAACAGGCTCTTTTCATGTGGGACTAGCAAAGATGGAGAGTCCTCGATTGTTGAGTGGAATGAGAGTGAAGGAGCTGTGAAAAGGACTTATCAAGGATTTCGTAAGCGATCTTTGGGTGTTGTGCAATTTGATACTACCAAAAATCGATTTTTGGCCGCTGGTGATGATTTCTCCATCAAATTCTGGGATATGGATAATGTTCAGCTTTTGACAACTGTTGATGCTGATGGGGGTCTCCCTGTAAGTTAATTATCTTATTGAAAGTTGGAGAGCTAGCCTCTAGAAATTATAGTTGTTTGCTAATTGTTGCCTGATCTACACTATAGGCAAGCCCACGTATTCGTTTCAACAAGGATGGAATACTTTTAGCTGTCTCCGCAAATGACAATGGAATCAAAATTTTGGCCAATGGGGATGGCATACGTTTGTTGCGCACATTAGAGAATTCTTTGTATGATGCTTCAAGAGCATCAGAAGCCTTGACAAAGGTAGATTTATAGATGTTATACTTTGCGCATTTCTTATTTATTTTTAATAAAACCTAATCTAACACAATGTTTGTGGCAGCCTACAATTAATCCAATTTCTGCTGCTGCTGCCGCAGCTGCTGCAACTAGTGCTGCACTGGCAGAGAGGGCTTCATCTGTAGTAGCTATTACTGGAATGGTTTGTGATCTTGTCTTTGAAAATCAGTGGGACTCGTAATTTATTTGCTTGATACTTGTACTGTTCTTTTTAATGTTTATTTTATTGTTCAACTTGCACTTCTTAATAAATAGTGCATATTCTTCATCAGTTATTGGAAAATAGGAAATATCATACTTGTTATGATTTATGATAACTATTATTTGTTAACTGTCAATTTCATCTCGTCAGAATGGGGATACCAGAAACATGGGTGATGTTAAACCCAGAATAAGTGAAGAATCAAATGACAAGTCAAAGGTATGGAAGCTCACTGAAATCAACGAACAATCTCAATGTAGATCCTTGAAGCTACCAGAGAACGTGAGAGTTACTAAGGTATGTTACTTCAATTTTAATGTATACCCTCCATAGAAATTTAGTAACAAACTTATTGCAGCTTTACAAACGTTTTCATGGTTAGATGTGGTGTTATCTCTAACCCATTTTAGTCCACAATTCTAAGGGAAATACCCTTTTAAAATTGAGTTCATTCTCCCTTAATTTAATCTTCAGTGAACATAATCTTTATCAGTATATGTTGGATACACTCTTGGTTACTTACTTTAGAAGTGCCTTTTCCTATGATCTGGTAACACTAGTATCTTACGGACTTGGGTTATGCAACTAAGGAGAATTGTGGATTTCTTGCTTCCATGTAGTTTGGCAGGAAATGTTCTCCTATTCATGTAAATTTTGTAATGAGCCAAACTCATGATTCCAGTTTGTATTACCATCTTACATAGAACCTGTTTTTCTGTCTTGATGTATAAACGTTGACGGTGAAATAATCCTTAAGTGTTTATACAAAAATATTTTCTCTAAATATGGCTCTGGATAAGGTATATTTTAAAAAAGTGATTGGACAATTGTGACCTTCATTCTTGTGATGTTTCTCTGGCCAAATCTCCATGAAGGAAATTGTGATTTTTTTGACAGATATCAAGGTTGATATATACAAATTCGGGTAATGCTATTCTTGCATTAGCATCTAATGCTATTCACCTGCTGTGGAAATGGCAGCGAAATGAGCGCAATTCAACTGGCAAGGTGTGAGAACATGTGAATTTTCTTATGTCAGACTACTATTCTCTATTCAGAAATTGATATTGGGAATTGTCCTCCCTTTTGATGTTGATAACTCATCCTGTAGGCCACTGCTACCTTGCAACCTCAGTTGTGGCAACCTTCTAGTGGCATCCTGATGACCAATGACGTTGCTGATAGCAATCCTGAGGATTCTGTACCCTGCTTTGCATTGTCCAAAAATGATTCATACGTAATGTCTGCATCAGGAGGGAAGATATCTCTGTTCAATATGATGACCTTTAAGGTAAACTATGAGCGTAGTCATTATTCAAGACCATTTTTGGAATTATGCTAATGGACCAATTTCAATCTTCTTGGCTAAGTGCAGACTATGACAACGTTCATGCCTCCACCACCTGCGGCAACCTTTCTTGCTTTCCATCCTCAGGATAACAATATTATTGCTATAGGCATGGATGACTCCTCTATTCAAATATACAATGTCCGTGTTGACGAGGTAACAGAGCTGTCTGTATGTGAACAGTCTGTACTCATGGTTTGAGATCTTTTGTTGTTAATGCACAGTTCTTTTGCAGGTCAAAAGTAAACTCAAAGGCCATACTAAAAGAATTACTGGTCTTGCTTTCTCTCATGTATTGAATGTATTAGTTTCATCTGGAGCAGATGCTCAGGTAATTATTGCTTATTATAATCTCTCATCAGAATTTGTTTTTTCTATTATTCAATTGCATAAAAGAACTTGTAGATTTGGATCTTTAACTGGTTTCTGTGGCAATGCTTCTTCTACTGTGATGATATGGGGAGTTATTATTTTTCCCTGTTTATTATGCAGATTTGTGTTTGGAACACGGATGGATGGGAAAAGCAGAAGTCTAGATTCTTGCAGCTTCCTCCTGGGAGGACACCACCGGCACAGTCAGATACCCGTGTACAGTTTCATCAAGATCAAATACAGTTCCTGGTTGTACATGAAACTCAGCTTGCCATTTATGAAGCAACAAAACTAGAAGGTCTAAAGCAGGTTAGTCTAGTTCAATATATTATCATGTGAATATTTTTTACAACTTTTTGTCTAATGCCAATATCTTCAATTGTAGTGGTGCCCGCGAGATTCATCTGCTCCAATATCGCATGCAACCTTCTCGTGCGATAGCCAGCTTATATATGCCAGCTTTTTAGACGCAACAATCTGTGTATTTAGTGCATCAAATCTCAGATTACGTTGTCGTATCAATCCTTCTGCATATCTTCCTGCAAGTGTCAGGTAATTCTTTTATTAAGTAGTTGTATAAGCTAGCATGGGGAAGAATGTTCTATGACTTAAAAGAAATAGATTTAAAATGCTTTAATTTTCTTACCCTTCTTCCAAAAATGAGAGTCAACCTGAAAATGAATATGATTTGCGTTTCCTACAATTTATTAAGTTTTGTGCATAACCCTGGATTATTCCTAGTTTATAATGTGCTTGTAATGAATCTTTGACATGCTTTTTGTTGAATACTACTAACATTGTCTTCGTGAAGCAGTTCCAACGTACAACCACTTGTAATTGCGGCTCATCCACAAGAGCCAAATCAGTTTGCTGTAGGACTGTCGGACGGTGGAGTTCATGTTTTTGAACCCCTCGAGTCCGAAGGCAAGTGGGGTGTGCCTCCTCCGATTGAGAATGGGTCAGCAAGCAATGTTGCAGCTACTTCTGTTGGACCTTCTTCAGATCAAGCTCAAAGATGATCCGAGTCAGCCGAAGACAAGTTTCTTTTACATACTTGGCTTGCTGGCCAATTTTAAGAACTAAATTTGTACTTAACTTAATGCAGGGCACTCTTCAATTTAGTTGGTCCAACTAAGTTAAATCCATCGATCGTGCTGTGCACAAAATCACATCATGCCAGAGCCCTGGAGCAACTCCTTTGGTTGAAGGCCAAAACCACATTGTAATTTGCCGATAGATGTGAAAAATTCTTTTTAAGTTTAATGCTACAGATCATGTACAAGTTCTTTTCAGCACTTTCAAACTGCTTCTGGCTATTTAATTAGATTGATTGATCCTAACTTGTTGCCTTTTGTCAGTCCCGTTCCAATCTTGCATGTAAATCACTATGCCAATCTTTCATCTTTCATCGTTCCCAATTTTTCTGTATGATTCTTAAATGGGCACTTTGTTGTAACTGGTGTCGCGTAGTGTACCCAAGAAAAAGGTCTAAAGCACTAAATCTGTAGGGTTTATACCATCTTTTGGCTCAGGATTCAGGCACACCACTTATTTGCTTTAGTAGCTGTAAAAGCCTTTTGGTTTTTAAATACTGTTGCTATTTATTATTTCCGAAGGTTTGTATATGAACATAAGTAATAAAGTTGTCTAGTTCTTTTGAAAAAGAGACATTTTTTAAACCCAATTAAAATAATGTCAGTAATAATGCCTTTTTGTGCTCAAATACATTAAAATTTGGAAGAGAACCTTTTTGTGACTGCTCTTAAATTTTCACTAGTTAGGCGTGTTAGTAAAACCATTTTAACTTCAATTGAACATTACTCTAACAAAAGTTTTTGTCAAATTTAGTTCATCAGAAAGCAGGAAGAGATTGCTGCTGTTATCCCTCATTTTAAACACTGTAGAACACTCTTGGCACGTTTTAAATATTAAAAAAAATGTCCAATTTTAATGTTTGAGCATTAAATTTGGGGATAGATAGGATGTTGTTTCCAAGGTGTTTGTGATTAGATTATATGCTGCAATTTCTGATTGGTTGATGAAAGTCCATAAATGCATGATTTGAATTGGGACCCACTGTAGCTAGCCAGGGTAGGGCCTAATATGAATATGTGATTTATTTTGATACCCATTCACAGTCACTGCTGTCACTTGTTTGGCATCAACACTACCAGGCCCCCCCTTTTCTTCCTTCAGATCAATTTCACTTTCTGCCAACTAAAAAACAAAATACCACAGCTCCATATTTTCTATTTTCTAAATACTCAATATTCGTCTGCTTGAAAATTTACATTATTATTTCTTTCTGCAATTATATTATGAATTATTGACATTAATGATTTCGTATTATTAGTATAACTTGTAATTTTTTTACATTGTTAAGTAATAAAAATTGCTGGTAATTTATTTTTTAAAGTAATTATCACACAAAAAAATCAACAAATTTATCACGTGATTATCTATAATTGAGTGGTATTGTAGAACGACTTTGCATTGTTTGTACGTACATTGTACACTGTTTTATCACGAACAACAGTAGTAAAGGAGATAAAAAAACATTTATGCATGTTGATTATTTTGATATAATTGTTTAATTATTATTTTTCAATTACAAGGATATTGATCTGATTCGTGTGATCGAATGCACCATTCCCCCTTAATAGCAAGTTAGATATAAACTTCAATAACACTATTTGTCCGGTAATTTATCATAAAATATCTTATTGTTCAATTTCCTGTATTTATTTAAAATACAAAAAATTGAAATAATCAATATCATAACTTTTTTTATAAAAATTCAGTTAAAATGCAGTAATTTATTATAAACTTAAAATTTAATTTCTTCTAAGAAAATTAAAATTTCAGTCCATAAATTTGAACAGATGGTTAAAATGTTGTCTTAAATTTTACAATATTTTCTGCTTTCACTGTATAAAATTAAAAATATTTGTAAAAAAGTAATAATTTGTCTTTATTATATTATGTTTTTTCCTCCCAATTTCAAAGTTATTATTTTAATCTATTAATATAAATTATAATAACATTTATAATTGATGGTTACTTGTGTTCCAGAAAAGTTTTCAGAATTCAATTTAATTGAAAGTGACAAATTACTACATTGACATATATAATTTGTTATTTAGATTATATAACTCTCCAATCAACTTAACTTTAAATAATAAAGTATCTCGCCACCTACCGCACCACTACTATCAATTTCACATCTATTAACTTGTTTCAATAGGACAAAATTTAAAACATTCAACACTAATAAATTTTTTAAAACATCATAATAATGAGAAAAGAAACAATTAAACTTATTTTAAAATTATACTTGAAAATCATAAATCGATATGATATAACGTACGCATTATTTGAATCATTAAGATATTCACAGGCTGTTACGCACATATAGTTAACTGATAGATACCATAAAAGAAAAAGAGAGAAAAAAAAAACATTACTTTTATACGTAAAAACGAAAAATATTTACTTTTGACCACTAAAACCAAAATTTACTCATTTTTGAGTAATTAACACATTGAAATGCTTTAAATTATTATAACTTTAAAAATATTACTTTTATATTTGAAACGTGAGAAACAAGAAAAGTGAATTTATGAGCACCTTGAAGACGCAGTAGCAAACACGTCCTTGCATAATTCTTTTCCATTATGAACATTTACAAAACAACCAAACAACAAAAGCAAGTTTGGCAGCACACGTGGAATCACACCTTCCACAAAGCCATTATTATAGCTAATGTACAATTTGAGGTCGTTTTTCCATTCTTGTCCGAGATACATCAGTACGACTGACATGTATTTATAAATATAATATACGCATATATACAAATCAGAATACCGCATTAACTAACCTGGCCGAAAGCTTACCAGATTCGGGAGGTATATTGATTTCAGTTTCTTCATGTCATTTGCTGTCACCTTACAGGACTCCAATGTCAGAGATCTCAAGTTCTTGAGTGCTTTCAAATGCTGCAGACCAGCATTGGTGATACGAGAATTTGAAACATTCAAAGAAACCAACCCAGTGAGCCCTGTAATTATGATCATAAACGTGTGATCATCACAGACATACAGCTAACTACGATCACCTAACTTTCACCACTCTGGCCAAAGGAATAAATGCAGACCGTTTTTCATTAAGAAAATACTAATTCAAAGCAGGGGAAATTTATAGCAGCTATGATTCACTGAACCTTCACGCCTAGAGCTTAATATCTTGTTATGGTGTTGCGCTTTTGAAAATACAAAATAAGTACCAAGCCTTGTGTAAAAAGAAAAAAAACAGCAAAACAAAAAAACCCTGCCTTTCGTCAAGAATCGAGTGTAAAACATCGTGCAGTCCCAACACAATATTGACTATAAACCCCCCTCGTCTTCCACAAAAAAGCAAAAGAAGAAGATAAAATAATCTTTGTGAATGAATGACACAGCCTACACATACAGAATAACTGCAGTAACCAAGATAGTGTAAAAAGGACCAGGAAAGTAAGACCCGGGTCTGGTTATATCCAATCGCCACTTGACTATAACTTGCATACCGGGCTATTCTACCGCCCTTGCATATCACGATGAAGTATGCATGCTTGATTTCTAGACAGAGTCACCGAAAATAAAGACAATACTGACATATTTAGATGCCTTTTCCTAACGTTTAATTGGGTGATTGCGTTGGTAACCTAATTTAATTCAACTTTATAGCATAATGAAGATATTTACATACAAACTTCAGAATTCATTTAGGACTTAAATTTCCCAACTAGAAGTCCCTTGAATAGCCAACTAATTGAAGCATTTAGGACTTTCACGAGCAGACACCCTTCAAAAAGAAGGGCATATGATCCTGTTTAATCTATAAACCCAAGCCACACAACTTATTCATATTTTCTTTGTGATCATTTAGGTTTTCAAGTTGGTCAAGAAGGAAAAAAAAAGGCACACAGAATCATACATGAAACAAAGGAATGCGGAAGTACCTGAAATTAACTCAAGAGTTTTGTCTGTAAGATTGCTGTTCTGTGATAAATTTAAGCAGACCAGAGAAGAGAGCTCTTTGATATTTTTCACACCAGCATCAGTCAAAGCTCCACCACATATTTCCAAAGACCTCAGGTTCTTAAACTCTGTTTCACCAAAGAAAGTTGGCAAACCAACGAATTCAACTTGTAAGTGATATGGGCTCAATCAAAGAACATTAACATTCCTTCAATTCCATGTAAATACCACTTATCATAGGGGGATTAAGATTGAATTTGAATCTTATTTGACAAGAAACAATTTATAGTAACTAATAGTCAGTCCGTGCTTATACTTTTCATACGAGAGTAACAAAAATCTTTCCAGCAAACTGCATATTACATGCATCAAATTGACATTTAGTGATCAACTTAAACTTTTAAAAAAATAATGTACGTGAACTAAGCATTGCGAATTAAGAGACAAGTATTATTCAATTGCATTTCAGATAAAATTTAGCTCATGTAATTTGACTGTAAAGAAACGCCAAGACATCTTCTATTTGTCCTATAAAAATAAGAAAAACAAAAAGGCCAGAAAAAAAGAAGAGAAAATCATATTGACGGAAAAAGGTAATAATCAACATATCCACGAATAATAATGCCGAAGTAAAATATTTAGTGATGAATTGCATACTTTTCAAATAGTTTGTACCAAAATCTGTGATTCGTGCACCAAACAAATCCAGGTCAGTGAGGCCAGTCAAACCTGCATTGCCAAATTCAGAATTATGCATGCTGCAAAATTAAACTCTGAGATTACAAAATAAAAGTGCCAGAATACCTAAAGCTAAGAATAGCAAAATTTGTGCCAACTCAAGGCACTGTATCACCACATCATTATATGGGATGCATGTATATCACATACAATGAGTGCATAAAAATTAAATTCATATTTCAGATCGCGGCAAAAAAAAAAATAGTAGGTAATTGATTGGACTGAACAGGATTGGAGATCAAGTGCAATCTAAACAGAAATAAACAAACCGTTGTTTGAATTCAATTTTTTTAATAGAAACACGTACTTGTGAGGTTTGACAGCCCAATGTCAGAAATTTGGTAAGCATCCAAATTAAGGGACTTCAGAGATGAGAGTCCACANAATTTGCTTAAACCACCGTCACTAACCATGGTAAAAGAAAGATTTATTTTCTGCAGATTAGACAGTCCTACAACANATAGAATAAAAAAATAATCAACGAAAAAAATAGTCATAGAATTCTACATCACAATATCTCAAGCATTTACTGCATCTCGCATAGTAAGAATCATAACTCAAAGAGTGTCATATTTCTTTCTCATTGGTTTATTCATTAATCAGCAGTTAATCATGTCAAGAGATTAGTATAGGAGAACATCTACTTTCAAATGTAAAAAGGGATAAAGCTAACTTCAAAATAAAGAATGAAACTCCAAACACAAACTATAGAGATGGGGCATCAGAGCATCAGTCCCAAAATGTCCAAATCGGATGAGATGCAATAGGTAAAACGATCAGACATAATTTCAGTAGCATAAAATATCTCTCAAAATTACGGACATAACCATATCATAGTTATGAATATTATAGTAGTGAAGTCAGCAGAACAGCCATGAACCACTTCGAAGTTTTAAGCAGTGGTATATTTTTTTTAATTATGGCCAATACAGAGGCTGTGCCATGCCATAGTGGTGCTTAAATGAGGCATTTCTGAAAACCCTCTTTCCGCCACAAAATTACAGTTTCTTTCAGGGGAGGACAGGGGATAGGAGCAAAGTTGAGATTTCTGTCCCCTATTTTAGAACTAAAAAACCCTGATATGTATTTTTCTAAAGTTTCAACCAACACCCACCTGTCTCTAGCAGTATTACTAGTGATACTCAGCTTCCACTATTGTTCTCTACTTTGAACCCTCATCCTCCTCTGTCAGAACTCTGCAACATCCACCCTGGCCTCACCTTATATCAGATGTCTGAGATGTCTTGTCTAAAATTTGATAAATGAGCATGCCTTTGTTTCCCTTACTTCTTTTGTTATATGCTGACTTTTTATTAAAACCCATGACGTGACCTTTTATTGGTAAATATGACTATGCCATCAATGTTGAGTGTTTTCTTTTAAATNGCAAGCACTCACATTTGTACATAGTATATAAATTATTTGAGCTATATATAAAAATTTAAAATAGAGGCCATCTTACTAATAAGCTATACCGTTGTATTATTTTTGAGGTTGACCACTATACACTGATATCCACCATTTTTTTGACGTACAAGCAAANCTCAACCAAAAAAGCATACAAATTNTTATAGTAAGGTTCTGGTATATCGAACCTGATAAATGCTGTAGTCCATTGCTACCAACTTCTGTATCAGACAATTCCAAGCAGTTCAATCGCTTATGGCCTTAAAACATTGAGAAGAAAATGAGTCAAATATTCACTCAAGCAGAAATGTGCATTTAAAATGATAAATAACATGAACAATATTAAATTAATCAATTGCAACCAATTATGCCAAGTAGATAATAAGTTAATTTTTTCACTTTCTTTACCAAAACATTTAGGCAGCAACTGCATCAGGGAAGTTATAAAAAAGAGAAGAAAACAGAAGAAATTTCATATAAAAAAAAATACTGGGAATTCAAGCATCTACCAGCCAAATTGACCAATCCTTCATCACCAATCTTACATGAATCAAGGTTCAAGCTCTCCAACTTTGTCAATCCTGCTTGAAAACATACATCACACTGTTAAATACTGCCATCTTCTTTCAAATATATCCACTGTCCTAGGATAACAGCTTTATATCTTTCTGCTATATATATGTTAATAATACATAAATATTCTGCTCACATTAATTTAACATGTACAAAATAATAAGTTACAAGTTATATCACGAACAATAACTACGAGTAAGACTGATATTGAGAGTGTAACTCATGAAGGTAATATTTTGCGAAGTAGAGATTAATCAGTTACCATTGCTATAAAAGTAGTCTTACAGAGTCAACACATTAGTGTAACACAATATCTTCCAAAATTGGTGCCAAAATTATTGCCGAATTCAGGAAATTTAAAAGAAAGCAGTATCACATCATTAAACCAATATGTTCGTTTCCAATATAAGATTATAGTTTATTTACTCTTGAAGTTGTGCTGCCCATAAATGTTTCGTCTTGCAAACTTCAAAGTCCAAACAGTCCAATCTTGGATTGAGATGGGTGTGCTTAGATATCCCCAATAAACTTGGAATATGACCAAACTCCTTACAAGATTCAAGCAATCCTCTCCTTTGAGTTAGATTGTATACTTTTCTAATATATAATTTGGTCGATCGATGACACTAATGACTTGGACTGCCACATAATTAGGGACAAAAGTCTTTTTTTTATAGGGTATTTAGCATTAAATTCCTGGTTCCACATTTCACATTCCTGGAAAAGGATAGGTTTTACTACCAAGCTGCCCATATGGCATGTTAAAATTCCATTAGACAGGTCTACTGATGTCCACTTACAAGTTTATAAATAGCTTCCATCTTCACAATAGACCATGATGAATATATGAAAACAAAACAAGCAAGAGATTTGAAATCACCTTTCAAGTGAATTAAACAAGTATCTGTTATGACATTAAATCCCAAGTTTAATACTTTCAAATTTTCCAGTCCTGTAAAAAAGAAAGATAATGTTACGAATGTAATGCCCCCAATAATATTTATGGTGTAAAACAATAGCCCAAAAAGCTTATTATTAAATATAAAATCACAGCCTGAAAGAGGTAACCGTGCAATTCTTAACAACTTACGTGAGAATTTTTTGCATCCATTGTCAGAGATATTGCATCTATTAAGATTCAAGTTTGATAGCGCAGGAAGCTCTGGCACAAAACATAACATCAAATCAATCATCAATGCACATTTCACGTTTAATAGGTTATTTATTGAGAAGAAAGACGTGATGAATTTAAAACTTTAGATTCAACAAAACAGTTCACTGATAATAAAAAACCTAATAGAAGGTGGTTCAAAATAATATGCATGTTCAGCTCAAACCTATTTTGTTTGAGTCAATTAAACTCGATGAAATTAGAACCACAAAGCTACTGAATAAACAAAAAAGTAAATACTGTGTTAATATTATAAATTATTAGAAACAAAAAATTGGGTTTCTTCTGAAAAGGTACTAAGGCTTGGACCAAATTCCTCCTGTGGGTAATCAAAGCATTAGCTAAAAGCTGCTTGGTGGATTGAAATTCACTCCACAGTTTGGGTCTGCAAAACAATTTGATTGCTCCGTACTAGCCAAATTTCACTAAACGGACTCCAAAAAAACTAAACTTTAGTTATTTGCTTATGTTGTTGAAATGACTTTCATATTAATAGTTTTAATTTGATTAAATAAATGAGTGTATCTTTTAATGGTACCTTTAATGTTTATAATTAGTTATTCAGTGATAATTGAGTTTTAAATGAAATTTGAGTCGGATTTACGTAAGTGGTAATTACCTCAGGTAATTAGGGTGAGTAAGATATAGTTTGCGTATTGAGTAATGAAGCCAATAATGAGTTTTAAAATGAAAGCTGTTGTGTCATGAGTCAAATTGGATATTCTTTAAATTTCTTGGAGCCTTGAGTGAGGCTAGGATTGTGATTGGCAGACTGATTCATGATTTGATTGTATAATTCTACGTGGTATCAAAGTTTATATGAAGTTTTTAATTACGGTGAATTGGAATCATAAATTAAATTTAAGTAATAACTAACCCTTGTGCTTTGTATGTGTTATGGATCGTCTCAGGAACAACAATAGAATGTGATATGATCATTTGTGATGTTTTGAAATACTATTGGCACATCCACCTGTGCATGTATATATAAAAATATATTTTGGTTTGTAAGACCAATGTGCTTGAAATAAAATAAATTCACTTGTTTTATATTTAAAACATTCACGCATGTCATATATTTTAATTTTTAAGTTAGCAAAGTTATTAGTAATTATATATGTTTTATGGGGACGTTGTCTAAGAAAGCTCAATTTAAATACTTGGAATCACATCCACACCCAAGGATTTTGTTTCTAAAGCTTCACAATCAGTAGACTTTCCCGGCTAAAATTACAATCTTCATGCAGTAATATGCTAAAGGGATCCAAACGAATGCTCTAAGCTTTAAAGCATTCACCCCTTCAAATATAAGAGCACCAGGACTATAACATATCCAATAAGGACTTAAGCCAATACCCAAGAGATTATACCCTACCAAACAGCTGGTTCTCTAGTAAGCCTAAATATAACCACAAGACTGATTAATACAATAAGCATATAAATCTACAAAAGAATACCTGCAAGAGAATCCAAGCATGCAGCTGTTACAAGGCACCCTTCCAAATTTAACAGGGCAAGCTTCTGTAACCCTGGAATGGACAAAAAATGTTGAAAATAAATGAGACAGATTAATATGAAATTTCCTTTTAACTGGTAAGCTAGGACAACTGGGATGCACACCCAACTTTGCAATTTCTCTAATTAAACAACTTAACAGAGATCAACCTTAGAAAATTGACAAAATATTTCATAATGAGGTGGAGTTTATATGAATTTATTTTTAAATCAGCATTCTGACTTATCACACAAAATGAGACTACATTTTAAAATTGAAGCACAAAGTATTTTAATCTGAAAAAAAAGAAAATAACTAAATTGGTTTCTAAAATAAAACATCGACTCTTTAAAACATGAGTAGTTCATCATTGCATTATGAAGTCCAGTAAAGAGGTATTAATAACTTCATTGAATAAAACCTTGGTACATACAAGAAATGGGCACAAAACATCAATTGACCTTTGCATCTTCACATACAACATGTACAGCAAGACTAAAGAGAGACATATAAAACTACTTTGAGGAAAACAATACCTCTCAGGAAACTGACACCAAAATCAGTGACTTTACTGGATGAAATCTCTAGACTTTTCAGGCTGGCAAGCTCTGGAGGTAAATTGAATCAGATAAATTGTATTGTTGATTAGTGAACAATATTTCTAATAAGATGGAAAGTTGTTGCTATTTAATCTTCTCAAGTGATATAAAAACCTTAAACTCAAGGTAAATAAACTTCGCAGAATATGTGTAGAAACTACTCTGTAGTAGAAAACATACTAATTGCATAAAAGAAAGTCTAGACAATCAATCTTGGGTAAAAGTTTAAGTCACTGTAATCAAAAGAAAGCAAGATGTTTTGCAACAAACCTGAAAGAGGTTTCATATCATAATCTGTTATGCAATTACACCACTTTAAATTGAGAGATTCCAACTTGGTCAAACCTGAAAATACGGACCAAATCATTTGACAGAAATTACATGGATATCAAGTTTGTTTTGTTGTCCAAGAGTTCATGCTACAGAATCATAGCTACTGTAATAGAACTCCTTTTAAAGTATGCACTTGTTCACTAATACATACTTGTAAATGAAACAACTAATATTATGAAAAAGTATAATAAGTTATTGATTCCTTATTTTAGCTTTCCATAACACTTGTCAAGAATATAGGCACAAGGTAGCACAAAATATATTATTGGATTTCAGTTAATTGTCTTCTGCTTCATTGACAGCACAATGTCAATTGTACGTTGAAAGATCTAACAACTGTAATAGACATTAGACAACAATACCACATCATTGGATATAGTAGCAGCCTTATGACTTATATAAGTTAGAAGTTAAAATTTGAACACAGTTTTGAATGTCTTAGAATAACTGGTTAGTAAAGCTTTACTTTCACACAAAAATTGCATCTAAGAACAAACCTCGAAGATGAACAAGGCCTCCATGAATCCCAGGACATCTCTCCAAATCCAACTTGACCAAGTTGACAAGACCAGAAAAGGCACTCATTCCCTTAGCAGAAATTGAATCATTTCGTCTAAAACTCAAACTTGTCAAGTTTGACAGGCCTGAAATATTTTATTATAGTTGTAAACATTCAGTAAAAGCATCGCATCTTATGGACAAAGCTCCTAGAAGTAAGTAATTTCACATGAATATCTACATTATATGCAAGACACATGAGGAAAATTATGAATATGTTATGGAACAAAAAGGCTAAGACAGATGGCAGAGGTAAACAGAAAACAATATATTACACATAAAATGCATGCAAACCACTTTAGCCTCCCTATTCAGAATTCATTGTGTCAAATTGGATTAATTGATAAGGGTGGCTGTTGAAAACATTTTCATTCTTTAAAAGAAACAGAATTTCCAAGGCAGGTAAAATAATCATGTGCATTGCCCTCTCCAGAATTAAATTATTTGAACATGATATTTTAAAATGTTTAACATTATAGTTAAAACAGTACAAAAGATGTAATAGCATGCAGATGATCAGCACAAGATTTATGTATTCATTTTTCAATATTAAAAGAAAAGTAAATTAGAAATAGGTGCATCAATAGGAAATAAAATTGCCAAAAGAATAGAGAAAACTACGTCCAAAATTCTGGTAAAGAAGTTTCCAATTAACCACCCAAAGTCCTTAATGACATAATAATGAGTTTATACTTACTCCTTTAACTGATCACTTGAAGGATCAAAGTTCTTAAATTGAGAGAATCATTTACCAAGAATTCATTCACTGAAAGTTATCCATGAAAAAAATATATATTTTTATGAACTGGTAGCCTTAGTATCCTAGGCTAACTTTAAATAAGTTTTCACATAAGGCAATACGTAACCCATTTCCACATCAATGTATACACAGTTTACCAAAGGATATTTAGATATTTTTCTTTTATCCTTTTTAAGATGAAGAAAATAATATATAAGATGCCAAAGGACTAACACCCAAGAGAAAATATGAGAAATAAATGAATAACTGCAAATGCATTGAGTGTTATTTCATAACAACACATAAGAAAAGAAACATTACCACTGATACACTCTAGTCCACGATCTGAAATTTGATCACAGTAATTTAGATTCAAAGAAATTAAACTTGCACAATCTTTAAGGTATGTCAGCCCAAAATCAGTGACATCAGACCCAGAAAGATCTACAGAAAGTAAAGATGAACCCTGGGATGAGATGACGTCCATCCAATCATCATTAACACCACCATATTCTCCTAAGTAAAGATCCTGTAAAAAAAAAAAATAAGTGACAAAAATAATTATTAGACCAAGAACACATAATCAACCAGGTTCATAATGACTTGAATTATCTACCTGTAGAGCACAATCTCGAAAAGCTTCTAAGGAAGCACTGGTTAGACATCTCGAGTAAACCAAATTATTAAAAATTAACTGACTAATATCCCGTGGCAGCATAGAAAATGAGTTATATTTATCAATGTCCTGTCAGATAAAGATTGCAGTGATTAGATCTAATCATCAACATATATAGGGTCCGAACAAAGTAAAATAACAAATCTTTTGTTAGAATAATACCTCATTTATTTTCTGTATGCACAGGTCCAAAAGTGGTGGACATTCTCCTTTTCGTAAGTGAAAATCAACAGATGGATAAGAAAAAGACGATGTCCACCATTTCAAACTCCCACATTTAGAATAGCTTCGTGATAATCCTCTGTTAATACTATCTTCATTGTCCTGCTCTCGCTTCCTAGAACATGCTCCCCCCATCCAGGAAATATTCCCGTCACCAATATATGTTAAAAAACTTACAGCACGACACTAGACTAATCCCTTCAATAACCAACAGCTAACATATGGAACCATCGCATCACTTCATCCTATTAGAAAGACCTGAAACAGTAATAGCTGAATAAGATTCAGCAACTTGAGCATTCAGGAATTGACTTCTCTTGAATCCATTAACAAGTTCTATCTAGAACACCTCCTCTAAAAGCCAAAGACCAAAACTGCCAAATCAGCTTCAAATATCAGCAATTGCACAATAATAAGCACTTGTCATATTTGTCTTAAACACACACACAAACAGGAAAAGGGTAGATTACACTAAGACCTCATTGTGCACCAAAAAAAAGGACACATATATGCATAATCAAACAGATTCATCCTTGTAAAAATACACTAGTTCAAAACACGATAAATAGAAATTAAATTTGTTTTTTGCGAGATCAATTACAAATTACAATTTAAAACAACAAAACACAACGTGAAAAAACTAGAATACACTACACTCAGTACTCGCTGTTCACCAATGTTAAAATTATCAATAAAATAAAAATATAGAAATGTAGAGAGATTAAAAGTGGAGAAAAATAACCACTAGAATTCATAAATGAGAATACCTACCGATATATATTTTACAACAAATTTAAAATATCAAGCTTAAAATTAGGCTTATTTTGAAATTTAAAGTAATTAACTAAAACATATCATGAAAGAAAAAAATTTCAACAATAACAAAATCACTGTTTAAAGCTTATGTAAAATTCTGAATTCAAGTATGGGAGAGTTTCAAAATTCCAAGAGCCTAAAAACAACAGAAAGTGTATACGAAAAATCGAACAAAAAACGGATTCACCTTACAGTTGCACACAAGTTCAAAACACTGGAAATAAAAATAATACTTAAATAAAACCAATATGAACGGCACAATAGTACCTTAACAATATTATAAAAAAAATGAAACAACGAAATTCTCATAAAATACACTAAAATAGGAGGGTTTAAAATTACAACACAAATAAACATAAGCATACACAGGTAAATAATTAAATAATAATAGTGATATGGAAAGAACCAGCGGCATAGTAGCAACCTACAATGATCGAAGTGCAGAGAATCCAAACGGCCAAGTAACAAGTTACGAGCGATGATCGAACTGAAGAGAACACAAACGGAATATAGCAAGTTACGAAGGATGATCGAACTGCAGAGAACAGCAGAATCCAGAGATGTTGTTGAATGAAGATTTGCAGAGAGGAAAAGAACAACAGAACGAAAACGAAAGACGATTCTGGAAAGAGTGAACCGAAACAGCAGACAGAGTTTTTAACGAAGGGAAGCTGAGAAGCAAATAGCGAGGAAGTTGCAGGTGAAAGTTGAAAACCTGGGAGTGAGTGCGAGCAGAAAAGAGTGGTGGGTGGGTACGTGGCTCGTAACCGAGGCTCCATCCGAAGCAGGCATCGGATTACACGTGGCGAAAATGGTAGGTAAGGGATTGAGAGGGAGGTGCAATTCTCATGACTTTATCCATTTGGAAGAGCAGGTGGGACCCACTCGGTTGCCTTGCGAACTGTGTACACGCAATATGCTTCATTCAATTCGATCATCACGCTACTTAAATTAACCATTGCTTTATTATATCTTCGTTTATATTTTATTAATTAATTAATTAATTTATGCGTCTCCATTTATTAATTAACAATCATGGCATCACTTGTTTGTTTTTACTTCCAACCCACTTAACCATTATTCCTTTACGCTATTGCACGAATCAATCCAACAAATTTCAAATTGTATAATTGACGGAATTCTCTTAAAACAACACTTTAGTGCGTAATTGATTTCACATTGAAATTTTTAAAATCACTGGTCAATGAGATTTGAATTAAAGTTTCTTATATTTAGTTTTATTGAAAAATTGAGCATGAATTCATAATTGAATTCTAATACTAACAATTTATTATTTTGGAAAAACAATTAAATATGTTAACAGTAAAAGAATTGAAAGCGCCATCCGGTGGAAATTACAGTACACATTCTAATAGTACAAATCTTCTCTACGACTTCTAATGAATAACATCACGTTCGATCTTTAATCTCAATTCATGAATTATTGGATATAATAGAGAGCAAAGTTCCTAAGGATATCAGATTTTTAGCCCTGAATGGACAGCAACCACTCCCCCGACTAGATTCTCATACTCTACTTTCTGGAACCCAGCATTGGCTATCATCGATGCAAATTTTTCCTGGAATTTCATCAATTACAACACATTAGTTAACACAATAAGAAAAAACAAGTAGATGACTCCGAAGAAAAATTCCTTCAGATCCATAAGAGAGGTTTCTGCACAATCTCATGATGCCAAGTAAACATAAGCAAGTTTTCCATCATTTATAGATATTAAATAAAAACTACACAAAACTAGAGAACAGATAATAAAGAACATGGACAGCTATGAATAGACGGAAAGTGTGATAACCTGTGAGGGGAAACGCCTGATACTCTCAACTAAGTACTGATAGGATTCTCGATCACCAGCAACCAGCTCGCCCATGTATGGAATAACTGAGAAAGAATAATAATCATACCTACATGCAAAAGATGAGTAACATCAAGCTGAAAGTTGACTTTGAGTACAAAAGGAGGCCATGATTCTATAATAGTGGCCAGTTTATGGAGTATAGTTACATTTGGTTGGCAAGGAATGCCTGTATTTTGAGAACTATCCTTTCATCCTGTCATCTATTCATATCTATTCCAAAGGGGGGTTTCCAGAATTTTTCGAGTTCAGATTCTCGATTGGGTTTCTTTGTATTGTCCTTTACTGTGTCTTCAAAATACACTGATGTTGGTATTTTAAAAGCTTTTTAATATATTTTAAAACATCAAAATCAGTATACTTTAAAGGCACTAAAAGAACAACATAGAAAAACCCAATCGAGAATCCAAATTTGAATTTTCCATGTAAATTAAAGTGTATCTTAGTTATATTTTCTTTCTCAAACGTGAGTAGAATGCATATCGTCATTCTCAATTTTCCTTATCATATGTCAACCTACCAATACTCATGATTCTCGCAAATGATACTTACAAATCTTTAAATATAGGAATACCAACGTGGCTAAGTTCAAGGCAAAGGAACCTTCCTCCTGGTTTCAATACCCTGTTAAAGAGAAAAAGAAATAATAAATATATTAATGATTCATCATACGTTTTAATTGATTGCCATCACTGCTCCGGCATACAAGTTATAGCAAATTCTTGAAAAAGTGCAAACCTACCTATGAGCTTCACTGAGTACTTTCTCTATGTGTGTGACATTTCTTATCCCAAATGCAATAGTATAACCATCCATTGAATCATTTTGGAAACTCAAGCTTTCAGCATTTCCCTCCACCCATACAAGGGAACCATCTTCTCCAAAACCTATTATAATAAGCAGAAAATATTCATTCCTAGCAAATGAAGATACATTAAACCAAAATCCTCTACGAAAGCTTAAACGAATCATTGTGAGTTTAAGGCATTCTCATTCACCCTTCTCCAAAGCTCGCTCTCTGCCAACATTTAACATCTGAGGGTTAATATCACATACATAAATCCGAGTTTCTGCCTCTAAAGTATCTTGAAAAACACCTTGAAGTCCTCTCAGCTTAACTTTGTTTATGCTCTCCAAGATTCTAAAAGCAACATCCCCTGTAAAATCAATAAATTTAAGCTTGATACAAAAACCCATAAAACTTTTAAGATGCAACAGCACATTGCTTCAGTTCCTGAGAATTTTATTGAGAAGAAGCAAAGTTTATGTTAAATAAATACAGAAACATAATACAACTGCATTGCTTAAAACAACCTTAAACGCATATGGAGCACATACAGCTTACTGTTAAAAAAGTTAAAATACCACCATATGAAGCACATGCATATATTTACTTTATGACTCGTATAACCCAGTAAAAAATAATAAGTATTATAGAAACAAATTAAAACAATCTCTTTTTGTGCTTAGTACTTGAACATGCAACAGCATAAAAAATAGCTAGATGAATCAGCAAAATCGGACCAGACAGACAATATGTCAATTAGCTGATGAACTAAAACTTCTCCCACTAACCAATTCAGAATTCATTCATTTCTTTCATTCAGATAGCGCCACATACCTGTGCCACCAGCCACATCAAGATGCTTCATTCCAGGAAAGGGATTCAGCTTGGAAACTAACCTGAGCAGAAAAAATAATCACAAATGTAAGTAAAGTCCAACACCAATTGCTATATGATTGAAATTGATATTATTATTATTATTTATAGAGATGAGAATGTAATATAAACCTATCCTTCCACAATCTGTGCAATCCAGCACTCATTAGGTCATTCATTAAATCGTAGCTCGAAGCAACGCTCGTGAAGACATCACCAACCATGCGAGCCTTATCCTCTTCGTTTACATGTTTAAACCCTGAAAATGTGCCATAACATCATTTTTTTTCCAGTTTCTAATTGAGAATTGAAATTTGATCGCGGAAGAGAGTAGAGAGTGTAAACCAACCAAAACTGGTGGCGTGAGAATGTAGTAGCCTTGAAGTGGAAGATAACGCAGGGAAGAGTTTAGTCCCCAACCGTCGAGACACCGATCTCAAAGCCATGGTTTCTGGCCACGAAAGGAAGCAAAAATGGAATCACCACAAGAATAAGAACTGATGATTGATTGATCAGCTACTTGCATGAATCTGATCGTGATGATTGTTCTTTTTTTAATGCTATGGAAGGTTAGACACGGAGATTCAGACAAAGATGAAAGAGCAGAGACAAAAACACGCGAGGCTGAGACGAGGACAACCGCCAGAACCGTCGCCTCCGATCTCTATTAGGCCTTGAACCGCTTCTCCGTCAATATATGGGCCATCCAACACAGATTTCTTATAGGAGTTTTTAGGCTTTTACTTTTTGTACCTCTCAGTTTTTTCGTCCACCTCCTCGAACTAACGTGGTTTCCAAAATTTCTAGAATGAAATTTTAAAAATAGAATTTTCGGAATAAAATTTTAGAATGTAATTTTCAGAATATATAAATTGTGTTTCTGAATGAATTTTTCAGAATAAAATTTCAAATAAAACTTTCTAAAACTCATAAAATGTCTTTAAAGGTTTTTGGAATATTCATGAGAAATATATTATGGAATTTTTTTTAAAGAATATATGAAATATTTTTCGAAAAAAAATATTCCGAAACGAGTTTTTTTTTTTTTTCTGCATTTCCTCTTTTTTCCTTTACAGCAGTTTTGTAGTGTTGGTAATTGTAGAAGTAGTGATGATGTGCAGTAATTGTAACATCCCAATTCTGATAGTTAAGGAAAAAAAAATATATTCTTTTGATAGCGAAAAACAAAATAATTCATTCATATAAGTCTTAGACTAAGGTAATAAACAATAAACCATCACAGTCCCATTAAAGGGAAATTTATTACAAACTGAAAACTTCCAAATCAACTGAAAATAAAATAACATAATTCAATTTAACTGAAATTGTTCAAAAACAAAGAAAATCTTTCCCATTCCGTTCTCGACTTCTTTTCGCTTTAATTATCAACTGGAACATCTGTATCAACATCTGCTCCCGTATAACAACACGAGTTATACGATCATCACATTCATAC
>NC_028358.1:45724077-45727239 GCF_000741045.1 Vigna radiata var. radiata | reverse complement strand
TGATGTTGACTTCTTGAAGCTCCCTCCGGTGAATGAATCGTAGCAGAATGATGACGATAATTCGAAGGAGAACTAACTCACAAAAACTCTAAAACCTTAGGCTAATCGGTTGAAAACCTTAGGATGAGAAAAAACCCTAATCTGGACACGAAGAAACCCTAGAAAGGTGAAGAAACTCAATGAACCGATTAATCGGTTCAAACACAAAATTAAACGGTGGAAATACTAGTTTGTTCGGTGGAAAGTAGTTTAATCGATGCAAAATGGAAATCAATCGGTGGAAATGGAGAAAAACCTAGGGAATAGATGTTCTAGGGCTTAGGAACTCGAAAAATGGAGAGGAGAACGAAATTTAGAGATGACGAGGGGTGAAAAATGAAGGAAGCGGACTATTCTGTGATGAATTAAAACTTACGCTGAAGTTCGCAGATGAAGACCTCTTCGACAGAGAGCGACATGTTTTTTGGCGATGAAGGAATTCGACATGTTTTTTGGCGATGAAGGAAATGTAAGAAATGAAGTGTTAAGAGAATGTGTGATGCGTGCTCAAAGCGCTGATGCGTGAGCGAAAAACACTGACGAAGCGAAGCTATGTCTGACGAGTGGTGCAGCGTGGAGGAATGGTTTCGGTGGAGAAAAGAGATTTGAGGAACACAATGGAAAATGAGAAATGAGACAGGGGAAGTGTGTTTGAAATAGAGAATAAAAGGGAAGAAGGAGCCTTCGAATGTAACCCTGATCCCCAATCGTCACTCTAGGATTTCTTTAGGCTTCTTGTCCTACCCCGAAATAACATAAATAAAAAGAAAATAAATAAGGATACCAAATAAATTTAAAACCAATTTTCACTGTAGTTATTTATTTAATATTCTTTTATGATTTAATCATATAGGTACTTTCTATTTCTAATGATTTTTCTTATTTATTCATCCTTNCTTATTTTATTTTTTGAAAAAATTAAACAATTAGATGATCGTTAATTCCATACTAATATTTATTAAAAAAATGTCACATTTAGTATAATTTTTATTTTTAAATATTTTGTTAATTATTTTTATTTTTATTTTTAAATATTTTGTTAATTATTTTTTGTTAATATTTCTACAATTTATTGATTTCATCGAGTAAAATATTTTGTTAATTATTTTTTGTTAATATTTCCTAAGCACAGTAACAACAACCATAACATCTAGGGATCATTGATTTAATGAAGATGTCAATCCAATAAACTAAGTGAACCATAAGTTGGACAAAAAAAATAGTAACCTTGCTTTTTCATTTTCCTTTCTAGATGCAATTTTAAATATGAACTTTTTTGCAGCAAATACTTCATCGACCCGTGTGTCAGTCTGTCTAGGGGGCTTCCACAACCCTGCTCTTTTTAATCCATTGCTCAGAGTAGTCCTGCAAACATAAATCAAAAGTTCTCAGCAAATTATGAAATAATATATTTAATAGAAACAAAAGTTTAATAACCAAATCAACCAAGGGGGTGGAGATTCAGCATTATTATCCAGAAAGTTTGCTCGTTTCAATAGCTCTCCCTGTCAAGAATTTTCAGTATGATAATGATAACTACATTTTTGCTCCGTTACAATTAAATGTTGGTTATCAATATGAACAGAAAGACATTGTTGTATGAATCTTAAATTTAAATGTGCTATGACTATACACGGAGGGGTGGGGCAGCATCAACATAGAAAGCTCCATTTCGGTTGAAACGAACATATACAATTAGATGATGAATAATAGATGTAATGAAATGTGTCACAAACTATAATTCTAAAGTTCGCTTCAACACAACCTTGAGAGCATGCACCAAGCCAAGCACAATGCACTCATACAAATCATCCTTGCCCAGATAAAAATGAATTATATACCACAAAATATGTAACCATCGCGGCAGAAATCATGCTCGGACATGGATAATAAACTACTTTAACCTAAACAGCTTCCATTGTAATAATCCCAAAAATTGAAAGCTAGAATAAAAGTCCAGACAAACATTAGAGGTCACAAGTTCAGCAACCAACCCTAATTTCCGAAGGTGTCTTCTTCTTAACCATGGGTCCACTTCTCAAAGGCACCGAACCAATTCGATGAGAACTCGGTTTAGCCACCTTTGCCATGCCTCGTTCCGTTATGCACACTTTTATCAACCAAGCGTCATCGAGATTAATCTGTAAGTGCATATTCAGTGAGCAAGAAAGAAGAAAATAACAATAGAATTAACAAATTGCACAATGAAAGAGCAAGTTTTATGTGCTGAAAATTGTGGTAGCAGATATGACCGATAGCGAGAGGATGTAGAAGGATAACTTAGGTTTTCAAATTTGAATTGAATAAAGGTGAATCAGAAACAGGAGGAAAAGGAAGAAACCAAATGGAGAGGTGAATCGTGATGTGCGCTACTCGACGGCGAACAGTGTCGTATGGGTTCTGGCACAGCAGATGATGGGGGAAGACAGAGTCAGAGGGAGGGAGAGCGAGGGAGTACCTAGTTGAAAATGAATAATTCACTCTTCTTTTTTACATTTTCAAAAATTTTCGTTTCCTACCTCACTATAGGGGTCGGAATGGTCACAACGGTTAAAACAGCTTTAGCTTTTGAAACTATTTGCTGTCTACACTTACATAATTGTTCTCATAATTTTTTTTAAAATCACAAGAAAATAACTATGTATGTATCCATTATCAACATTAGTATGATTGTGACGAGTTGAATATGACAATAAGATAGAAGATGGATGAACAATAAATCTGTAGCGCGGGTATGTCCTCTTACCATTTTAATATAGATTAAAAAGTCTTTATAACTTAGTATAAATAGAGAAATCAAACACATGATAAAAAAAATTATCATAACATTTATTAGTTTTGAATTTTATATATTTAAAAATCAAGTAAAATGTTTAAAGAAAAAAAATTTAATAAAAATAAATAATTCACATTATAATATATTTTTGTTGTAGAGAAATATATAATTTATCTTTTTTATTCATTTAAAATCTTATATTTAATACACGTACGCGGAGTATTAATTATTTTTTAGGAAAATATTAAAAATATATATATTATCAAATATTTAATATAAAAAATATCAAATATTAAAACAGAATTAATAATTATATAAATTTTAAATTGAAATAGTAAATAACAATT
>NC_028358.1:45721660-45722913 GCF_000741045.1 Vigna radiata var. radiata | reverse complement strand
TTGTATTTAAAGTATTTAAAAGGTTTTTGAAAAATTAAATTTGTTATAAAATAAAAGAAAATAAAAATTTTCTATATTTACAATATTATGTAATGATATATGATACTATAAATATTTTTAGGAACAAATTACCACATTTAAGGTATATTGTTTGCTTTTGAATCTAAAACTTTTCACAATTTTATCATTAAAAGGCATCTTAGATAGTTGAAGAGAAAATGTTTAGTTAAACTACTATTGATTTTAACTTCTAAGCGATGTGAAATTATTGGATGTACCTAAACATAAGTTTTATATTTGAGGTCTAAGAAAACAATGGTTTATTTCCCAATAAAAAGCTAAAGGATATCTATAGATAGTGTCAGTGTTTTTATTCTAAGTTCGTCAAGTGACACTGTTAAAATTAATCATCACATTTAAGGTATTATTTACTTTAGAGTCTGTATTCCCTTTAACCTTCTATTCAGAGATGAAACCTTGTTTCCTTAAGGGTGTGTTCACTTGATGGTGACAGGAGTTGATTGGGGGAGAGTGATTGAGTGGATTTGAGGATAATATTTTTTGTTGTTTATTTGAGTGAATTTGGAGGTAAACGAAAGTGGATTTTGAAGTAAATTTTTTTAATCTATCATATAAACTAAATCCTACACAATTCTCACAAAGTTTATTTCAAAATTCATTCTCGTTTACCTCCAAATTCACTCAAATAAACAGCGAAAAAAATTACCCTCAAATCCACTCAATCACTCTCCCCCAATCAACTCCTGTCACCCTCAAGTCCAATCCCGTCCAACCCAACCTAACCCCAACCCAACTCCCACCACACCAACAAAACCCAACCCAACTCAATCCAGGGTGTTTCATCTTCCACCTCCAAGCTTTCATCCTGCACTTCCAAAAATTACCATTTTAACCTTAATTAATATTATTTTAATATTTTATCTTTCTTCATAAAGTGATTCTGCACCCCTCTAACTTTTTCTCTTTCTTATTAAAGTCAACCTACACCTTTCTAATTTTTTCTCTCTTTTATTAAAGTCATCCTAGATCATTTTAATAGATTTTAAAATCTATACAATTTTTATATAAATTTTCTAAATTTCATTTCGAGATTTAAAATTTAATAAAAATTTAATAATAATTTAGTTTAATTTAAAATTTTAATATTATTTAATACACATTTATATCTTCATAATTCTTAAAGTATAATTTTAATTATTATAATAGTTATGTTAAAAAAATTAAAAAAAAGT
>NC_028358.1:45679469-45720972 GCF_000741045.1 Vigna radiata var. radiata | reverse complement strand
ATAATATTTTTAAAAAATTCTTTTAATATTTATTATTGCTATTTTTATTTTACTTACTTTTGTTTTTATTTTTTTAACATAACTATTATAATAATAAAAATTATATTTTAATAATTATTAAGAAATAAACTTATATTAAATAATTTTAAAATTTTAAATTAAATTAAACTATTATTGAATTTAAAATGAAATTTAAAAAATTTATAAAAAAAATTGTATAGATTTTAAAGTCTATTAAAATGGTGTAGGATGACTATAATAAGAAAGAGAAAAAATTAGAAGGGTGTATGTTGACTTTAATAAGAAAGAGAAAAAGTTAGAGGGGTGCCGAATGACTTTATGAAGAAAGAGAAAATATTAAAATAATATTAATTAAGGTTAAAATGGTAATTTTTTGAGGTGCAGATGAAAACTTGGAGGTGGAGGATGAAACATCCCTCAATCCATTCTAACCCAACCCAACACAATCCAATCGAATCATACCTAACCCAAGAAAATCAAACCAAATCGAACCCAATTAAACTCAACCTATTTGTATATGATTAACTTCTTAATGCTCAATTATATTTTCTATCACAATAATATTTTGATATGTTTTTTCATTATTATTTTTCACTACCCTCGTTTTGTCATGCCTAAATTAAGTCTGAAGTTGTTGTAGATAAAATCATAGTCATTTAGTCTTGTTTCTTAAATTAATTAAACAAATTTGTTCCTTTTCAAATTAAAAAAAAACTAATTAATTTGTATATAATTTTTTAAAATGTTTTTTTATATGAATTTATATTTGTTATTAGAAAGATATAAAAATTACGAACTATATAGGATGAATGAAATTAACTTAATTTCATTAAAGTTTTCAAAACAAAAACTAGATTAAGAGAAATAAAAATAAAGAAACCCATTTAAAATTTTTCTACATATTTAAACAATTAATAAAATCATTTAACTTAAATAATACGAGTGAATAAATTATAAAAATTAACATTTCAATAATAAATATTTTTACGAACGTAATCTACACAGAAATAATCTGAGTACTTTATACCTGAATTTAAATATGAAGCCTTTGAATATATCATCACTAAAAATTCACTTAAAAAAAAAATAAATTTAAAGACAAGAATTTGGAAAACGCGCATACTTAATTAAATTCTAAAATTATTTGTAAACTTTGTCAAAACTCTTTCAAGTGAATAATTATTGTTAAATTAATCTTTTAATCATTTAATGCAGAGACCAAATTGGAACAAAAAATTAAAAAATATAGGAAAAAAATTGAAACAAATATAATGGCACATGCTTTGAGGGTGACAAGCGGCACTATCAGCGACTTATCACTGACGGTGTCACATCATAATGCTACATGACATAATATCAATTTAACACGTAACAAATGTTTTATTTAAAAAAATTTAAAAAAAGAAATAAAAACAATTAAAAAAATATTTAAAAAACTAAAAGAAATCATGAGCTGACACTTTACATATTTTTAAAAGTGTTAAGAAGGATTTAATGATTCCAATTTTTTAAAAATAAATATCAAACTGAAACTAAAAAAAGGTGAACAATCTATTCGAAAAGAATCACCTAAATAAAAACTAAATAATTAAACCTATGTTTAAATATAAAATCTGTTTTACTTTTAGGAATATTTAAAATTAAAATTAATATGAAGTATAAGAAAAAAAAAATACAATTCATTAGACGGTCAGACCCATGTGGCTGGTCAAACAAGAGGGTAGAAGTGTATTTTCACGTTGAAAGATTAATGGAGGGAACTTTGGCGGCAACTAACAACCCTCACGCTCCATTAAATCTCCCTTTCGCTTAAATCCATCAGGCTCCCACTCATACATCACACACCACCGCACAGCAACTCCTTTTCCTTTCTTTCTCTTCAGTTCCCAATTCGTATTTATTATGCCCTAATCAGAGCACCGTTCATCAATGGCGTTTGGGCTCGCGTTTCTTCTCAGAGTGCGGTTCTGTTGCAGCAATGGAGTTTGAGCGCCCAACCGCCGCACCGCTCAACCCCGCCATGACCTACGACGAGGCCTCCATGGTGCGCAACAAGAGCTTCGTCAACGCCTTGCAGGTTTCCTCCCTCTTATCTCTTATTTTTTCTCTTTCTCTATGTCTGTTTTAATTACATATCTCTTTCTCTTTCTTGTTTTTTTCCTGGAAAAATATTCATAATCATATAGTTTAGTTTCGGATGTTTTCCAAATTATTAACTTTTTCAATTTTGTTGTGGTGGAAACATCTGAGATTGGATAAAGCAGGATTTCATTTTCACTGTATTTTGTATTATTTTTCTTCCCTTTTGTTTCTGTTTTTTTCAAGAACTTTTTGTTTGTTTGAATGTGGATCACCGAACATTACTGGCTTAAAGGGTTTTATTTTTTATTTCAGTTATACCGAGTTCTCTTGTCTCTGTAATTGTTTTATTTGCATTTTATGAAATGTTATGTGTTATTTGTGCTCTCTGTTTTCTTGTTTGCTTGATCTTGTTATTTTTTTTCCTTCTTATATTCGCCTTTTCTAAACAACCGATCTCCTTTTTGGACTCCTTTTGTATTTTTGGAGTCTTTCTTTATATTTTGTTATTAGGTCTTATGTTCTTGTTTTCTCTTAGTACTTGTTTAGTTTTTTATTTGGTTTAGGACTCGGTGTTGATCCAGATTAATGTTACGCAAAACCGAACTTATGACTTATTAATAAAATATTAGTCAATTCAGTGCTGAGTGTGTTGTACTTTTACATATTGTCTGTTGAGAAATATCCAACTAACCAATGTTTGGTCACCATTTATTCAAGTTTAATCAATTTAACACTAGTATAATATCATACTTTATTATTGTGGTTTGCTACTTTTCTTTATCATTAAGTTGAAATATAGAATTATTTGTGTAAAAAGTATTATGTTATGCATATATGTAATTAAAAGATTTTTTTTAATCTTTTTTTCCTTAGGTAATTCTTAGTTTATGAAAACTCTCAAATTTGACTACCTTGCTTTATAATGTTGGTATTTGTATGAGAATGGACTGTGATGGAGATCTCATATGATTAGTTAGTATAACCAAAATAGGTTATTTATTGGACAGCAATCAACATCTTATGAATTAGCTTTTGGAACTTAGTTAAGTTCAAACCCAAATTATAATATGTTGAGTCCATCGAGTTGTTTGTCATTTGGTGATTATCAAATTAGTCAAAGATGGTTCACCCTTGTTAACTTTATGCTCAAGATGTTCAATCAACGCTATTGGTATTTGTTGGAGATAATATTTTGTCTAGTAGTGATACAATGGAAATCGATGTAACTCCAGCTTATTCTATGGACCGAGTTTTGAGATTCATTTTGGTCACAACCCAAGATTTAAGAAGTATCTCAATATTGATTCAAAAACTTGGTTTCATGAGTTGAAGTGCTTAGCATATGACAGATTCCCCTTTTGCACATAAGTTTGCATATTGGATCCTTGTTTATATGTTTTGAAATTTTATCTTTTTGCATATGATATGATAATATTTATATTTTCTAGCATTTTGTTCTTTTGAGCTTAATTCACATATACTGGTTTGCAGGGTGCCAATTCAGCAGAATGAATTATGAGCATGGAGGTAAATTTTATTTTGAATTCCCTTGTCACCTGTTCTTTGTGTTTTTTACATCTTAATTTTGCTGCTCACTTGGAAGTAGATACCTTACATGTGGGAGTTTTCTGCAGTATTCACGTGTTGACATTTGCTTGTATTTGGGGTTGAGTATTTATTATTATTTCTATGTCTATTTTGTTGTTATTTTGGTGGAGAATTTTAGTCCTGATTGAGCTGAAAAGGAGAATAAGATATTTCTGCAATGAAGCTTCGTTTTCTTATATATTTTAAAATTGGAATCTCTTGGCGAGGTTTATAACATGCCTTTTTCCAATTTAATACAAAAACATATAAAATTGGCCTTTATTTATGCTAATGTTAGATCATAATTCTAACTAATTAATTAATCATTGGGATAAAGAAATATAGGGACTAATCTTGAGGGTAACCCTACATATATTCAAATTAATTGTAAAATACAGTTGCTGCTATATTATTAAAATTGTCATGTATTCTAACACTGATCAACTTTCACTGTGTGTTCTTTTGTACTAACAATCCCCATTCAATTTTGTTTGGCTTTATTAAATTAATGTTAAAACACTTTCTGTGCTATTATCAGGAAAAAAGTTATGATTACAAGTGCCAGTCATAATAACATCCAGTTTTTAATCATATGCATCTAGGTTGGTAGCTCTGTATTCTTTCTTCTTGTTTGTTTCAGGTAAATGACATGAATATTGGGAGCAGGAAAATATAAGAGAAGAGATGCCAGCTTGTCGGCAGTTATTCAACATTTTTCACCCCTATGATCCAGTAGCATACAGGTTTGATAAGATTTAGGTCCAAATGAAGTATCCGTAGTATAGTGATTAAATGAGTACTGTAGTCACTAGCGAACCTTGTAATTTAATTTCTTACCATCAGTTTATTTGTACAATATTCCTTTGATTGTTTCGGTGCCTTGATTCCTTTTGTTTACTAAATTCATACCGTGTATGGAGCAACCATTCTAATGTATGGATTATGATAAATAGATATTCATACAATAATTTTTAGTAGTACAGACACTTCTTTATCCTTTGATAGAAGATCGATTACTGGATATTGTACTTTCCTGGGTGGAAGTTCAGAGCATTTGCTCAAGGAATATGTGAATTATTATGGATAAAAATTATTCTGGATGATTTGAAAGTTGATTTGAAGGGTCCCATGAAAATGTATTGTGATAATAAATCAGCAATAGAAATTTCACACAATCGCGATCAACATGACCGGACAAAACATGTTGAAATAGATAGACACTTATCAAAGAAAAAGTAGACAACGGTTTAATATGCATGGCATATGTCCCATCCAGGCAACAAGTAGCTGATGTGTTAACAAAAGGTCTCAATAGCCCTATCTTCCAAGATCTTATAAGCAAGTTGGGAATGACCAATATCTATTCCTCAGCTTGAGGGGGATGTCAGAATATGTGAATTTATTAAGCAATAAATATTACAATTAATATGGCAATTATGTGTAATCCCTAAAATTAAGGGATTAGGATTAGTAATTATTGGAAAGATTTCCCTTCATTAAGATTAGGTATTATTAGATAGATATCTCCTGACTTAGAGACTTTATTTCAGGAGATTTTTTACCTTAATTAGACCATGGTTTGTTTCTTTTTAAACACCTATGTATTGTTTCAAAAGTATGAAAGTGAGAATAATTATTTCCAGCATCCTACTTCTGTTTTCAACATAACCAAAATAGGGTATTTATTGGACAACAATCAACATCTTATGAATTAGCTTTTGGAACTTAGTTAAGTTCAAACCCAAATTATAATATGTTGAGTCCATCGAGTTGTTTGTCATTTGGTGATTATCAAACTAGTCAAAGATGTTCACCCTTGTTAACTTTATGCTCAAGATGTTCAATCAACGCTATTGGTATTTGTTGGAGATAATATTTTGTCTAGTAGTGATACAATGGAAATCGTTGTAACTCCAGCTTATTCTATGGACTGAGTTTTGAGATTCATTTTGGTCTCAACCCAAAATTTAAGAAGTATCTCTATTGATTCAAAAACTTGGTTTCATGAGTTGAAGTGCTTAGCATGACAGATTCCCCCTTTGCACATAAGTTTGTATATTGGATCCTTGTTTATATGTTTTGATATTTTATTTTTTTTCATATGATATGATAATATTTATATTTTCAAGCATTTTGTTCTTTTGAGCTTAATTCATATATACTGGTTTGCAGGGTTCCAATTCAGCAGAATGAATTGTGAGCATGGAGGTAGATTTTGATTTTGAATTCCCTTGCCTTCTGTTCTCTGTGCTTTTTCCATCTTAATTTTGCTGCTCGCTTGGAAGTAGTTACCCTACGTGTGGGAGTTTTCTTGATTCCATAATCCATCTGAGCAGAGAAATTAAGGCTATTTATGTTATTTAATTTCTGTGGTGGAAGGGGATGCTATTCCCCAAGGGTCATGAGGTGTATGTATATATGTTGGGTTTATGGGTTGGATTCGAGCCAGTTGCCTGTGGCCAATTGCTTGAATGGGAAAGTGCACGTGTTTGACCTAGTATTAGGAGTCAAAAGTTGCATTTCTGCCTTAAGTTGATATAAACACTCTTGGTTATATCATACCATCCTTTTTTAAAACTATTTTCTTCATATTCTTCTTGCACGAAAGCTCTTCAATATAGAAGAATACGTGTTTTGTATTCCAGATCTTTGCCTTGAGTGCATGAGTAACTTTTTCATAGATCTATTCTGGTTTATTTTTCCGGGTAACAAAAATATTGTAGTCCAGGTTCCTTTTCTGACGTGGATGTTTTCTTTTAGTTAAATGTTTTCTTTGGTTGAAATTATTATCCTAATTTTTTTCATTCTTATGTTTCTTTTATTTGTGTAGTGTTTTCACTCCTTAATATCCTAGATCGTGTTTTATAGCATGTGTGAACTCCTAAAAAAAAATAAAATGAAGATGGAATATATCCAGGTAATTTTACTTAGTTTCTTTCTATCATAAATCTTACAGGAGAATTAGAATTAATTTGGTTTAATTGAAACTGATCCGAATGACTCTATTTCATTGATTGGTTATGTTGATGTAAAAGTCGCACTTGTCCAATGAATTTTCGGTTAAAATTGGCCAGTTAAATGCTCAACTCATATTTTGTGCCTTTGATTATATTACTATTCTTATATCCTATATTTTGTTGACATAATATTTAAGTTCCTGCATTTTATCATAGTCTAAGGGTGTTTTCTGGTGTGCTATTCCATTTTTTAAATGAGTGGCTCTCTTTCTGCTTTTATCTGTCATGCAATGGTTGTCATATCACTGGTTCACCTTTGTTGTTGCTGGTTTATTGCACAAGTGCGCAAACCACTTTTGTTTATAGTGAGTACACAAGTCACCTATGGTTGTCCCCCGTGTGCAAACAACTTCTAATTATAATGTTTGGACCTTCCCTTATAGATAAAACTTTGTAGAAAAAATAATAAGAACCTCTCAATTGGTGAACAAGTTTAACTCTCTAAGTTTAATTCATGCTATAAAAAGTTACAAAAATTACAATTGTTTTGGACACTTACAAAGAATACTTAACACACTACTATAAAATTGGAAGAATTAGAGATTAGGATGTTTACATATGCTACGGAGGTTAGACCATCTAGGGTGTCAACATTGAGATCTTGTAAGCTGATGGTTATTGGATTTGCCTGATTTTAACAATCATAATGAGCTCTTAGACCATCTAAGTTGCTAAGCTGTTGAAGGGTTATATGAATTGTGCAAAGAGTTAAAGTTTGACACTATGAATTCTCGAACTCTGAAGTTAATTGGTTATGGTGCTGAGAATTTTAAAGTTTATGTACTTTTTAAGTCTAAGTACTGTTTCTTCAAACTCATGTCATGTCCATGATTTTATACAACTAGTGCTAAATTTTATACAATCTGCCATGATACTTAATTTTACTTACTATATTATTTCTCACCAAAATGTCCAATTCATGTTTCTCACTAACCAAAGGCAAGAATCTCTCATCTTTTCCTTAGTATGCCAAATTCATCCTTTTTTTTAACCCATCCCATCTACCCCACAATTTTCATCTCTTCAACTCTGATAGAATATTATTATTTTTTTTTTGTTGAAAAGCATTGCATTTATACACTCCATTCCATTAGCTTTACCCAATAATTAGACCTTTTGTTGATATTTTACTCGATGAAATCAATAAATTGTAGAAATATTAACTTCATAATAACGTTTTAATGTTTTGTCTGTTTACGTATTTTTTTTATTTTATTCCTTGATAGTGTATGATGATTAGCTACTTACAGTATGTGTCTTTTTCTACTTCTAATTATTATTCCCATTTGACAAAAGAAAAGATATTGTGATTCCTGATGGTAAAAAATAAGCTTTTTTCATCTTCAGCCTTGCAAAGGCACTATGCTGTACTGCAGGCATTAGCATTGGAAGAGGATGATGTTCACAAACGAAAGATGAAACATTACCTGACGAGGAAGGCTTGGCCAGGTAGGCACTAGTTATGCATAATAAATTGAGCATTTTGTTGAGTCTGAATATCAGACCGCAATAGTGATGTCTATACAATGCATTTTGTGGTAAATTCTTCATATTTAAATCACTTATTTGTAATATTTCTATGTATACATTATTGAACTAGATTTGGAAAATAGATCACTGGTAATTGATATTTATTTGTCTTTGGTTTAATAGAAGACCAATGTTCTATTACATGTGAAGTCATTTAACTTTACGCTCTTATTTGATATAGCTGAGAGCATAATATCTAAGAAACTTCCCTAACCATGTTGTGCATGTCTTTTGGTATTTAATTTATGTAAGGGCCTTGTAGGAATATTTTACTATGCTATTGCCAACATTTATGAATTACATATTTATATATATATTTAAAGTTCTGAAAAATGATTCTATAAGGATTACTTTCAGATATTTTGCAAAATTTATGAGTAAAAGTGAAGTTATTTTAAAGCAAGGCAACTAATGCAGCAAAGTTTGTCTCATGGAGCATCTAGTCCGAAATTGTCCAAAATGCTAGAAGTATTGCTGGAGCATTTCAGTAAGTATTATTCTGTTTTTCAAAAGGTGTTGNTATTTGCTACTACCTTCTTACGGTATTGTTATGTAAAGAAAGTTTTNAATTCTTGAGGTAAATGACATTGGTCTTAGTTCTCACAGCATATTATACCCAATAAGACCAAGTTGTGACTGAATATTAACTGTGCCACCAGCTAACGGAAGTAGGGAATTTGATGTAAATTTACAGCGATTTTTTTTTTTTTTTTATTACTTTTGAATGCTTTAAATTTCAATGAAGAGACTAGTTATGAGTTTTAAAATGATGTTCGGCATGCTTCTTTTAGATTGACCTAGAGGTGTTTAGAAGAGCTTCTATGAAGAAAATAGAGAGTATACACCCTTGGAATAATATTTCAAGTGGGGTGTTCTCGTACTTTGTCCCCTGTCAACTTTTTTTCTCACTTATTCCTCAATCAATTAATTTCTGGTGTGTTCCTTCTTGTGGATGGGGCTTGGCTCTATTCTTTTTTTTCTTTCTATTATTGTACTTCAGATTACCCCATTACCAGTTTGGCACGGCCAGAATTATCGGTCCCTTGGTTTTCGTTTTGATAATATCTATTACATTAGGTGATGTTTTTACTTAAGTAGAAAAGTATTTGGATATGAATCAGTTCAGGCTTTTCATCTATTTATGTGGGCTAATCTTGTCTCTGAATTTGCAGTGATGTTAGTGAAATTCCTGAAGAAACTTACCCACTTCTAAAGGACTGTGAAATTTTAATCTTAGTGATATACCCTCCCATCCTTTTTATCTTTCCAAAGCTGTGCTTTATACTTACATGAAATAACTGTGAGTGCACATGTATTATTTCTCCCTTACAATGAAATATTTTGTTTTGTAGTTAATTATTATTTTGGTCATTATACATAAAGAATTAGTCGATTTAGTTTCTAGAATACATATATAGAAAATCTATTTGAACCAAAAGATTGGTGTTTGAATTTAGCATATATGAACACTAAAACTCTCACAAGGTTGAAACCACTACTTTGACATTGACAATCAAACATTCCCCGAATTCATAAATGTAATTGGAACTTATTGTTATGATATTTTGTATATTTGTGGCCTATAGATTCCCACTTGGCAATTCATGTTAAGTAAATATGAAAGAAAAAACATATGGGGTTGGGTTAGGTTGGGTTGGTGATAGGATGTTAGGGGTGTACGTGAGGAGAAAGAGCGGGAATAAGTAGTCAGCTGTTGTTAGTTGGCCTAACTGTTTTAGCAGTTAGGTACTGGGGGGATGTATCCGTAGATACATTGTATAAATAGCTAAGTGGGTGTTTAGTACTCACTTTTGGACGTTTGGGTATTCTAGAATAGACTTGTGAGTCTTGTTGGAGGGAGATTAGGCTCTCTTACTGTTACATTCTTGTATTCTTTCATTGTTGATCCATACACAAAGGTTATACAACATTTCTATTCTGTTTTCTGGGGTTGTTTGGGAATATAGATCAGGTTTCTTTAAGAGAAACCTATCAAGATTGGTCTGACCTGCCGGATCATTTGTTGGAGAGAAGCTGTGACGGTGCGATAGAGAAGGCAATTACGACACGTTTCGAAGCAATAGAGATCACGGTTGAAGGGTTGAAGGCTGAGTCAGTGGCTGTTCGTCGTGATTTGCAGAGAATTTTAACCATGTTGGAGAAAAAGGGGGACCAGACAGATAGTAGTTCGGAGGAGGGTACTTCTGTGAATGATAATAAAGATAAAGTTAATGGGAGGACTGGAGGGAGTGAAACCGGCGAAAGAAGTGGCGAACAAAAACTGTGGAGAAAGAGAATCGAATTACCAACATTCGATGGAGAAGAGCCCCTCAGTTGGTTGAACAGGGCAGAAAGATTTTTTGATATCTAAAAGGTGGAGGACGACGATGAGAAGGTGGAGGTCGCTTACGTTAGTATGGAAGGCAGTGCGGCCTATTGGTTTACCTTCTGGAAGGAGAAATCGAGCGACAAGTCGTGGCAAGGGTTGAAAGAAGCCATAGTCTGTCTTTTTTCTTTTTGCAATTTCATTCGTCGCGTTTCTTCTCAGCGTGCGTTTCCGTTGCAGCAATGGAGTTTGAGCGCCCAACCGCCGCACCGTTCAACTCCGCCATGACCTACGACGACCCCTTCATGCAGCGCAGCAAGAGCTTCGTAAACGCTTTGCAAGTTTCCTCTCTCTTATCTCTTATTTTTCTCTTTTCTTTGCCTTCCTTGTTTTAATTTTAGATCTATGTTTGTTTGGTTGACGTTGTTTCCGGCTTCCGGTTTCCTTCTCAATTAGGTTTGTTTTTGCGATTCTGATTTAGCTCACGCAGGAAAAGTCGGTCGCCGTCCATTGCTAATTGAGTAGTTATCAAAACTTGTTGGGAGTTAGCGTGTATCGAGTCAGTGATTCTTGACAATGACACAAGTATAAGGATTCTTTTGTGTTGTGCGACAACTAGGGGATGGAACTATTAATAAAAGAATCACGATGTTGTTGCAGAGAAAAGCTATTATGTCGGCTTGAAATTTGTTTTAGCTTTTTAGTTAAAAGTAAATGTTAATGTTGTCTTGATAATGATATGAAGATCATGAAAGACATATGAAGGGGAAGATAACCAGAGAGGTTCTGTTATTCCTTTTTGCCAAGGGAAACCACTTCTTCTACTACCATTGTGAAAACAGATTATTAGCATCTAAAAAGAATACTTCCCCATCGATAGAAAATTATATTTGTAAGTCCCTCTCCTCAACTCTCAAATTTTCCAAATAGATCTCTCTAACTACTCTTACCACCTCCTTTACTAACTGGATTTTCAAGTTACCAGTCACCGATTGCATCTCGTTGGTTCATTTGCCTCCTTGTATAATACACCTGTAATATTGGAATCTCTTGGCGAGGTTCATAACGTATGATGTTTTCCAATTTGATACGAAAACATATAAAATTGGCCTTTATTTATGCTAATGCTAGATCATAATTCTAACTGATTAATGAATCATTGGGGTAAAGAAATATAGGGACTAATCTTGGGAGGTAACCTAAGATATATTCAAATTAATTGTAAAATACAGTTGCTACTATACTATTGAAATTTTGTCATGTATTCTAACACTGATCAACTTTCGCTGTGTGTTCTTGTTAGACCATTAAAGGTCTATACAAGGAAGAATAAAAGAGGAGTAAGCTAAACACGTGTAAGGAGAGTAGGGAGCAAGGCAAACACGTAGGGGGTGAGACAAGCACGTGTTAGGAGCAAGGTGGGTTACGGGTTGTTAGAAGAGAGAGAGAATAAATAAGAATCAGAATAGGGAGAGGGTATCTTATCTTTTTGGGTGCCTTTTAGGTAGAGACTGGAGCGTGATTCCAGTGGAGGAAGGGAGGCTTCCTTGGGAAATACTCTTTTGTTTACTGTTCATCCATACTTTTACAAATAAATACAGTTTATATTCATACCCTTCTTTCTTCCTGTTGGGAGTGTGTGTGTGGATTGTTCATCTGTTACGTTCCTTGAGTAAAGGAACCTAACAGGTTTGGTCCGACCTGCCGGATCGAAGGAAGCTGGAGCGACGAAAAATGGAGGGGCGAATGGTGGTGATGGAGTCGACGGTGGAAGAGTTGAAGGCGGAGATGCGAAAAATGACCAACGAGTTTCGGCGAGCCTTTCGAAGACGCTCCAAGAACCGAGACCGGACCTCGGAAGGGAGTCGAGAGTCTGTTAGCGGCGAACGCGAGCGACGCTCGTCGGAGACGTCAGAGGAAGAATCGGAAGACGAACAAGGGGAAATCCATCACAGCTGGGTGAAGCGTGTTGAGCTTCCAACTTTTGAAGGGATTGACCCCAAGGTTGCAGCGGTATTAGATTGACCAGAACCTAAGACTATCAAGGAGTTACGAGGTTTTTTAGGTTTGACTGGGTATTATAGAAGATTTATCCGTGACTATGAGAAGATGGCAAGACCCCTCACTGAATTGCTGAAGAAGGGGATGTTTAAGTGGACGGTAGCAGGATCCGAAGCCATGAAGAAACTTAAAGAAGCAGTAACAACAACTCCAGTTTTGATTCTGCCTGACTTTGATCAAACATCTTGGGTAGAGTGTGATGCATCAGGGAATGGAGTGGGAGCAGTGCTGTCACAGAGAAATAAACCCATAGCTTTCTTTAGTAAGACTTTATCAGAATCATCTTCAACCAAATCCATCTATGAAAAGGAATTGACGGCGTTGGTGCTTGCTATACAACATTGGAGGCCATACTTATTGGGCCAAAAATTTGTGGTTTTTACTGATCAAAAGAGCTTGAAGCACTTACTAGAACAACGGATAACTACCCAAAGTCAGCAAAATTGGCTAGCTAAACTCCTTGGATATGAATTTGAGATAAAATATAGGACAGGNGCATCTAATTGTGTGGCAGATGGACTTTCACGAAAAGGAGCAGAGTGGGAAGAAGAAGAAAAGATGTTAGGGATGATATCCAAGCCATACTGGGCTGATTTTAAAGAGATCATGGAAGGGGTGGAGAAGGATGAGAACCTCAGCAAGGTGTTAACAGATATAAGAACAGATCCAGATTCCCATCCTGCATACACTCTGGAGCATGGCAGATTACACTACAAAGGGCGGCTGGTTTTATCCCCACATTCGGTTTAGATACCAAAGATTATAGCTGACTTTCACATTGGGGTAACTGGAGGACACTCGGGGGTCTACCGAACCTACAGAAGAGTGGGGCAATCATTACACTGGGTGGGAATGAAGAAAATAATTACGGATTTTGTGGCTGCATGTTTAGTGTGTCAACAGCACAAATATCTAGCAGCATCTCCCCAAGGACTTTTACAACCCCTGCCTATACCACAAGCAATATGGGAGGAGATCAGTATGGATTTTATAGTGAAACTACCCAAGTCTCATGGATTTGATACTATATTAGTGGTGGTGGACAGGCTCAGCAAGTATGGACATTTTATTGCAATTAAACACCCTTATACAGCTCGATCCATAGCGGAGGTGTTTGTGAAGGAAGTGATTAGACTTCATGGGATACCAGTAACCATTGTTAGTGATAGAGATTTGACTTTTATGAGTGTATTTTGGCAAGAGATTTTTCGTTTACAGGGTACACAACTCAGGATGAGCACAACCTATCACCCAGAGACAGATGGTCAGACGGAAGTGTTGAACAGGGTGTTGGGAACTTATCTGCGCTGTTTCAGCTTCGAACAGCCCAAGAGTTGGAGCTTGGTGTTACCTTGGGCTGAATATTGGTATAACACCACGTACCAAGGCGCGACCAAATGCACTCCCTTTGAAACGGTGTATGGAAGACCTCCTCCTACATTGACACGTTACATACCAAGAGAAACGGTGGTGGATGCAGTTGCTCAGGATTTGCAAACCCGTGATGAGGCATTGCAGCAATTGAAATATCACTTGGCATGGGCTCAGGATCAGATGACTCATCATGCTAATAAGAAGAGGGTGGCAGCCAAAATCAAGGAAGGCGATTTTGTATTCCTTAAAATCAGACCTCATAGACAAGCATCTATGCCCAGAAAACTGCATCCCAAACTTTCAGCAAGATATTATGGGCCGTTTTTGGTGGAAAAACAAATAGGATCCGTTGCTTTTAGGCTGCAGTTACCAGAATCTTCAAGAATACATCCAGTGTTTCATGTTTCTCAATTGAAACTAGTGGTAGAGATCATAAGGTGGAGGAAGTTTTGCCAAATGAATTGCAGGAGGATAGACACACTTACACTCCTCTGAAAGTGCTTCAATGCAGGAACTAGCAGGAATTGGGGAAGGTGATACCCCAAGTCTTAATACAATGGCAGAAGGATGATGTTGAAGAGGCTACATGGGAAGAAGAACACTACATCCGCCAAGAGTTCCCTCATTTCAACCTTGAGGACAAGGTTGATGTTGGGGAGGAGGGTAATGTTAGACCATTAAAGGTCTATACAAGGAAGAATAAAAGAGGAGTCAGCTAAACACNCAACCTTGAGGACAAGGTTGATGTTGGGGAGGAGGGTAATGTTAGACCATTAAAGGTCTATACAAGGAAGAATAAAAGAGGAGTCAGCTAAACACATGTAAGGAGAGTAGGGAGCAAGGCAAACACGTAGGGGTGAGACAAACACGTGTTAGGAGCAAGGTGGGTATCTTATCTTTTTGGGTGTCTTTTAGGTAGAGACTGGAGCGTGATTCCAGTGAAGGAAGGGAGGCTTCCTTGGGAAATACTCTTTTGTTTACTGTTCATCCATACTTCTACAGATAAATAGTTTATATTCATACCCTTCTTTCTTACTGTTGGGAGTGTTTGTGTGAATTGTTCATCTGTTACGTTCCTTGAGTAAAGGAACCTAACAGTTCTTTTGTACTAACAATCTCCATTCAATTTTGTTTGGCTTTATTAAATTAATGCTAAAACACTTTCTGTGCTTTTATCGGGGAAAAAATTTATGATTACAAGTGCCAGTCATAATGACATTCAGTTTTTAATCATATGCATCTAGGTTGATAACTATGTATTCTTTCTTGTTTGTTTCAGGTAAATGACAAGAATATTGGGAGCAGGAAAATATAAGAGAAGAGATGCCAGCTTGTCAGCAGTTATTCAATATTTTTCACCCCTATGATCCAGTAGCATACAGGTTTGATAAGATTTCAGTCCCAATGAAGTATCCATAGTATAGTGATTAAATGAGTTCCGTAGTCACTAGTGAACCTTGTAATTTAATTTCTTACCATCAGTTTTTTGTACAATTCCTTTGATTGTTTCGGTGCCCTGATTCTTTTTGTTTACTAAATTCATACCGTGTATGGAGCAACCATTCTAATGTATGGATTATGATAAATAGATATTCATACAATAATTTTTAGTAGCATAGGACACTACTTTTTCCTCTGTATCTATCTCCATGATATCACTAATAACATGTAATACTTTTCTCTCCTTTCTCTTTTTCACTTCGTTGTACACATAGTATTTCATTTTCTCTTATGATAAGAGTAATATCAAGGTTGAGAAATAAACATATATATCAATTAATTATACAATTTTAATAGTTTAATACTGTTGATTTTTGCAGTGCTATCCTTCTACATAATGAAAATTCTAGGTTTCACATTGATGCTTGTCTCGATCCTTTAAGTCCAACTGGTCAGCATTCTAAGGGTTTTGTGGAAATACATTCAACCCAGCATGAGGATTGTTCTGAATCCATTGGTTTGTTGATATCTCTGGGTCTATATCCACTTTTATTTTTTTAACATTTTGGTTTTGTTCTGCAGCTTATGCCTTCTTTAATGGTCTTCTTAGGCCTTTTGAATAAAAATAATATAAAAAAAAAGAATTGTAATTATTTGTCTCTTTCTTTCACATGGAATTTGAGCATGCAAAAGCAAGTGTTGTTGGTCTGGTTAGTATGTTGAGACTCCCTTGAATCTGGTTTTACTATTATGTTTTATGTTTGTGACCTTTTCGGTTGGCCTTTTGCTTTTCTATTTTTACCCAAACTGGTATTACAATTTTGATTACTCCTTTATGCAATAAACATGCAAAAATAGCTATTTATTCTATGTTGGAAATTTGTTAGTTTGTAACTGCAACAACCTATTTTATTACATGAAATTTGGAAAATACAATTTGATTTAGAGTATAATATTTTTCCTTTATTCCAATCATGGAGATAATACTATATACATTGTACCCTTTGAAGACTTCACAGTCGTAGTTGTAGTGTCTTGGAAAGTGAGTTTAGCCTAAGCTTAACCTTAAACTTAAGAAACTTAAACTTAGCAGCATTGACTCTTCAATCAATGGCCCAAAAGCATTTATTGCTAACATGCCATGATCTATGTTACTTAATATTAATTTGAACCAGTTTATACTTTTGATATATGGATTAGATGAATTGCCCAAGAAGGTTTCACAAACTGATTTTCCTTGACTTATTTGGTGCAACTTGGAGTTTATGAACATTTTGGCCTGAATTAATCATATCTTTCTGGCTGCTGAACAATGTGTTTCAAAATTGAAGTATTCTCCTTCTTGAGTTCATTTAACTGAATTTAATTATTTTTAAAACTGTATGAAGTTTTTTAATTTTTCATCATCTGAACTTAATGTATTCATGTTCCAATAGATCTTTTATTTCAGTTAAGGAATAAAGGCACATTATTAAAAAAAAAATTATGAAGCTTGGTAGCAAAAAAGCACCTTGTGTACTTATTGCATAATCATCACAATTCATTAGGATTTAGGATGTTATTATTAGTATTTTGTTGTTTTCTTATAACTTGTTATTTTCACTCTATCTTTTACCTTCTAATCATATTCCTATCATTAATTTGAGTTTACAAAGGCATAAAAGCTTTGAATTTTACTTCATAATTTCAGGTGGTACACTTTTTCTATTTGATAGAAAGGCTTTGAGGTACTTTAGAAAGTATGGATATAATTGGAGAAAGAAAAAGGATGGAAAGACTGTGAAAGAAGCTCATCAAAAGTTGAAGGTAATAATTTGGTTAATTTTTGTGTTTATAGTTTAATCAAATCTGTATAAGATTAGCTTACGATAAGATTAGTTAATTTTTGTGTTTATAGTTAATTTGGTTAATTTTTGTGTTTATAGTTAATTTCTCTCAAGCCATAGTGGTGTCTAGTGCAAAGTGGCCCCTGCCCACTATGAGTTGCTCTAGCAGGATGATTTGGTACAATGGCAGTTGCAGACCTAATAGCAGGCTGAACAGTGGCCTTATCAGGCTCTATAATGTCACTGTTGATTCCGTAATCCATCTGAACAGAGAAATTAAGGCTATTTATGTTATTTAATTTCTGTGGTGGGAGGGGATGCTATTCCCCAAGGGTCATGAGGTGTATGTATATATGTTGGGTTTATGGGTTGAATTCGAGCCAGTGGCCAATTGCTTGAATAGGAAAGTGCTTGTGTTTGACCTAGTATTGCGAGTCAAAAGTTTGCATCTTATGTTGATATAAACACTCTTGGTTATATCATACCTACCTTTTATAAAAGATCTCAATCTATTTTCTTCATATTCTTCTTGAATTCAAGCAAGAAAGCTCTTCAATATAGAAGAATAGCTCTTCAATATAAAAGATCTTTGTTTTTCATAGATCTATTCTGGTTTATTTTTTCGGGTAACGAAAATATTGTAGTAAATATTCTGTTTCAGATTTGATAGTGAGATTCCTAGTTATTTGTTGTTTTTAGATAGAGAGTTTCTATCTACTTTTCTTAACTTTCTTTTATAGTTTCAAACTTTTTTAGGTCGATACATTGATGTTCTCAGTTGAGTTTTACAGGTTTTGCATGATTACTTGTCTACTATTTTTAGTTCTTGATTTTAGATTGATATTTTGAGTTTCTAATTTGAGTTGGTAGTTTCTAGCTAGATTTTACAATTTTTTTCAATAGAATTGAATAGTTTTTACATGAAATGTGAGTTTCGAACTAGTTTTGACAATATTTTATCCTGTGAGATTTGAGCCTTGCCTTACTTTCTTTCATTGTGTGATGCATTCCTGTTTATTTACATTTCAGAACTTGTGTTGTTTATGTTATACATTTGTGAATGATTTATGCATTCAATTTTCATAACATCTCTCTTTGATTTTAGCCTTGATTTTTCTCTCTTTTTACCTCACCTATACCCTGGTCACATTACAAGCCTTGATTGAAGTCCTATTGATCTTGAGTGTATTTCTAATTGGATTGGTGTGATTAGAAGTTTTCCAAGTTTATGATAATGTAAATTTGCATATTGGGTTGAGAGTTAAACACCTTGATGTTGAAGTCTGACGTTATTCTTATATTGACATAATATAGAGAGAGACTGAAACACCTCATATCCTGGGACCTGGGGTTATGAAGTAAAAAGATTATATTCTTTGTTGACTATCAAAGAATCTGCATCAGACATTCCTAAAGATGTCTACTGCAAAGTCAGTTTGGGAGTTGTTTTCTTTTAGGTAAATGTTTTCTTTGGTTGGAATTATTATCCTAATTTTTTTCATTATGTTTCTTTTATTTGTGCAGTGTTTTCACTCCTTAATATGGTAGAACTGGAACCTGCTTGATTTAATTTGGTTTAATTGAAACTCAGAATGACTCTATTTCATTGATTGGTTATGTTGATGTAAAAGTCACGCTTGTCCAATGAATTCGTGGTTAAAATTGGCCAGTGATATGCTCAACTCATTTTTTGTGGCTGCGATTATATTATTATTCTTATATCCTATATTTTGTTGACATAATATTTTAGTTCCTGCATGTCAGTCTAGTCTAAGGGTTATTTTCTGGTGTGCTATTCCATTTTTCAATGAGTGGCTCTCTTTTTGCTTTTATTTTTTGTGCATGTGATTATATTACTATTCTTATATCATATACTTTGTTGACATAATAATTCAGTTCCTGCATGTTATCCTAGTTTAAGTTGATGGTTATTGGATTTGCCTGATTTTAACAATCATAATGAGCTCTTAGACCATCACATCTAAGGTGCTAAGTTTTTGAAGGGTTATTATATGTATCATGCAAAGAGTTGAAGTTTGACACTATGAATTCTCGAGCTCTGAAGTTAATTGGTTATGGTGCTGAGAATTTTAAAGTTTATGTACATTTTAAGTCTAACTAAGTAATGATTCTTTGTACTCATGTCATGTCATGTCTATGATTTTGTGCAACTATTGGTAAATTTTATACAATCTGCCATGATACCTAATTTTACTTACTATATTTTCCCACCAAAATGTCCAATTCATGTTTCTCACTAATTTTTTTTTTCAAAGTGCTGTGAATAATTATGGTGTTTTCTATGCATTTTACTGTCTTGTAAACACAACACAAATAAATAAATTTAAAATAATTCAGAGAGTTTTTAAGGGTGATAATTGAGAAAAATAAATTAATTTCAAATCTTTCTCAGCTAATTGTATTTTTTTATGTAGTTGTGTTTTGTGTCTAATTTTTTGTTTTTATGACATATTTGATTTACAGAGTAAAATTATTTGATTTTGCAAATGTGTTAATATAGTGGTTTTAGCTATTATTTTAATGTAATTCTATTTTTGATTAATTCTAACTTTGTAAACACTATAATTCTCATTTTAATTCCTAGATACAGTGGAGATTGATAATTGTTATGTGAATTCTACTGCATTAAAAAGGAAACTAGGATTTTATTGTGTTGAGAGTTAGTGCACTGTCATTTCAATTTAATAATTTTAACTAATAAGTTCTTTTATTTATAATTTTTACTAACGAGCTCTTGATTTTGACCGAGTTTCTAACTTTGTTTCTGTTTTTGCATATGGTACTTACTACATAGTACTACAACTATATGGTATTTTTTACTCAAATAATAATAAATAAATAAACAAGTATAAAATACTATCAACTGATACTTGACTAAATTGAATGATTTTTTAAGAAAATATAACTTAATTGAAAAAAAAAATTAGGAGACGAATTTCCAAACAAAGATAGAAAACTAAGTGTAATTAAACAATTAATATTTTATAAAAATATTAAATAACAATAATAATAATTTTAAGTTGGAAACGTAAAATAATAATCATATTATAATACCTAGAGGATAAAAAAAAAGGAATTTATACTTGTAAAGAAATAGGTTCAATAAATTTGACTCCTTAATTTGAATGAGATCAATTAATTAAAAGGATAGATTTGATTTATTTTCTTTAGAAAAAAACTGCATTTAAATTACTTAAATCTTTTTAATCTTTTTCAAACATTTTCTTAAATTATTTACCTTTTAAGAAGTTAACATTAATATAAAACCTTGTAATTTATGAGTATATTAATTTGCTTAATTGTCTTTTTATTTATTGTATTTATTATTCTATTTTTATATCTAGAAGTTACAAGAATCACATTATTTACAAAAATAAATTATAATATTCATTAATAAAACAATTAATTATTTAATTCACATTTTGCACACTATATTATTTTATTTAAACCATTATATATATTCTATAATTTATAAGTTCAAAATTAAAATTACATTACAAGAGAAAAGTTAATTTTTGGAAAAATCGGTGACAATAAATTTAATTTCAAATTTTATTACAAAACCAAATTTTATTTACCTTTAATTATTTTTTTTTTTGTTTTTCCCTTTCAAAGCAATTAAAACTTAAACTTAATATTTTTAGAAAATTATTTTAAATTAATTTTCTATAGTTAAAATTTTTATTTTTTCCTTTCAGTTTTAAAAAAATTAAAAAAAGCAGAATAAGATTTTCTTTATAAAAGGTTGAAAGTGTATAAAAGGAAATAAGTGAATTGAATTGGTGAGTGCAGAGGTAGTGGGCGGGAAAATCACATTTCTCTTTCTCTTTATCTTTCATTGTTTTTTGGGGAAAAATGATTCAGGATCATATAGTTTGGTTTTGGATGTTTTCCAAATTATTAATTGTGGTGTGGTGGAAACATCTTGAGGCTGGATAAAGCAGGATAGGATTTCATTTTCGCTGTCTTTTGTATTATTTTTCTTCTCTTTTGTTTCTGGTTTTTTTGAAGAAGTTTTTGTTTGTTTGAATGTGGATCACTGAACATTACTGGCTTAAAGGTTTTTCTATTTCAGTTATACCTAGTTCTCTTGTCTTCGTAATTGTTTTATTTGCATTTTATGAAATGTTATGTGTTATTTGTGCTCTCTGTTTTCTTGTTTGCTTTATCTTGTTATTTTTTTTTCCTGCTTATATTTGCTTTCTCTAAACAACCAATATTCTTTTTGGACTCCTTTTGTTTTTTGAGTCTTTCTTTATATTTTGTTATCAGGTCTTATGTTCTTGTTATCTTTTAGTTCTTGTTTAGTTTTTTACTTGGTTTAGGACTTGGTGTTGAAATATTGAATTATTTGCGTAAAAAGAATTATGTTATTCATATATGTAATCAATAGATTTTTTTTAATCTTTTTTTCCTTAGGTAATTCTTAGTTGATGAAAACTCTCAAATTTGACTACCTTGCTTTGTAATGTTAGTATTTGTATGAGAATGGACTCTGATGGAGATCTCATATGATTAGTTAGTATAACCAAAATAGGGTATTTATTGGATAGCAATCAACATCTTATGAATAAGCTTTTGGAACTTAGTTAAGTTCAAACCCAAATTATAATATGTTGAGTCTATCGAGTTGTTTGTCATTTGGTGATTATCAAACTAGTCAAAGATGTTCACCCTTGTCAAATTTATGCTCAAGATGTTCAATCAACGCTATTGGTATTTGTTGGAGATAATATTGTTTCTAGTAGTGATACAATGGAAATAGTTGTAACTCCAGCTTATTCTATGGACTAAGTTTTGAGACTCATTTTGGTCAAGGCCCAAAATTTAAGAAGTATCTCAATATTGATTCAAAAACTTGGTTTCATGAGTTGAAGTGCTTAGCATATGACAGATTCCCCTTTTGCACATAAGTTTGCATGTTGGATCCTTGTTTATATGTTTTGATATTTTATTTCTTTTGCATATGGTATGATAATATTTATATTTTCTAGCATTTTGTTCTTTTGAGCTTAATTCATATATACTGGTTTGCAGGGTGCCAATTCAGCAGAATGAATTATGAGCATGAAGGTAAATTTTATTTTGAATTCCCTTGCCTTCTGTACTGTGTTTTTTCCATCTTAATTTTGCTGCTCGCTTGGAAGTAGTTACCCTACATGTGGAAGTTTTCTGCAGTATTCATGCGTTGACATTTGCTTGTATTTGTTGAGTATTTATTATTATTTCTGTCTATTTTGTTGTTTATTTGCTGGAGAATTTTAGTAAGATATTTCTGCAATGAAGCTTCGTTTCTTATATATTGAATATCTACTCTATGCAGAGAGTTTCAATTCTTTAATTATATCTCTGTGCTTATATTGTGCCAGTTATAGGTATCCCTGGATCCTGAACTACTTTCACCCAATGGTTTTTAACATACTGACAAAAAAATCGCAGGCCTGCAATGCTCATTGACTCGGACTTTATTGTGTACCTTTATACGATACCTTGGGTATGTCACCCCTTCGTTAACTTGTTTCTACACCATGTTCATGCTTATACTGAAATGCAATTAAAATTTACTTTTGTCATCTATTATTGTACAAAGAGTTGCTGCTATCAAGGAACATTTATCTCAAAAGCTTTGATTTTGTGAGAAAAGTTGCAACATTTGTGGCCATGTAACATTTTTTTCTACTTAATCCTTATTCATATCCCTGACCCTAATCATAATCCTTACCCTAACCCTAATCATAACTCTTCTCCTAATCATAGCTTTATATATAAGCATAACCCTACTACTAACCCTAACTCTAACTCTATAACTATCGACCTTATCCTCACTGTGACATCCCAATTATATTATAAAGATATATAATATAATAAAGGCGTCATCATGAATAATACTAGAAAGCAGTTAAGAGTCATCCTTAAACAGTACAATTTGAAAACTTGGAGTACTAGAGTTTCTCCCTTAAAATACAAAGAATTTAAAACTTAAAACATGACAAAGTTTCTTCAAAATATCCTAGGATAACATAATTAAAGCCTAGAGAACTAGGCAGTAGCATTTCCTTCCCCGTCAAGAGCTGTTTCCAAAGTATCTCCTTGCCATCTGCTCCCATCCAAGTGGATGATCATCGCAAAGGAAACAAACGCAAACATGGCACAAACACAAGCAATTGCAAGGGTGAACTAATTATATAAAAACCATGCAATTAAGAGCATGTACATACAAGATATTAATTTAAAAAGCAAACAAGATAAAACATTCATCCTATCATGTTAAATACTAGACTTGACTCGTCTGGACTTTAAAATGATAGTTGAACTATGGCGGGTCATGCACCCGTAGTGGCTTGTGATACTTAGGTTCCACTGCCTTGGGCTCCCCTGCCCTGTCACACTCACGAGGTTAGTCTGTTCCGTGCCCTGGATAATTTGAGTAATTAGGGTTTAGGGTTTATTTTGAGTTCTAATAGGGGTTTGTATGTTAAAAATTTCACAAGGCATGGATATAAGCTGCAGCATTCTTTGAGTTCAGCCTAAAGGTATAAAGACCATGACTAGTCAGAGGAGTTATTTAATGTAAATGTCAGAAGGTCAAATCTTTACCATTAGATCATAAGTGAATAGTATGGACTAGAAGGTCAAATCTTTACCATTAGATCATAAGTGAATAGTATGGACTAGAAAGTAAAAACCATGCATATTTTTTTAAATGACATGTGACTTTTAAGATTGACAAACATGAAACAACAATGTATTGGTTTTTTATTTGGTGACATTTGGTTGGCGTTTCTGCAAAAGATTGTTTTTCTGTTTGTTCTGTGCCCATGAAGTAAACTGAATTCAACATAGTAATAATTTATGCTTCTCCTTTTGAATTATTTTTCTCTTATTTTGGTGTGATTGTATATGATAAACTTCTCCATGCACATTTATATTTTTTATTACAATAGTCTTTTGATATGTTTCTTCATTTTTATTTTTCACTACCCTCATTTTGTTGTGCCTAAATTATGCCTGAAGTTGCTGCAGACAAAGACATAGTCATTTAGTCCTATATATTTAAAAAAAAATAAATTATTCTTTTTCAAATTCAAACAAAATTTAATTTGTGTATAAATTTTTTATAAAATTTTTTATACAAATTTATATTTTTTTATTAGAAAAATAAAAAAATTGCGAATTAGTGTCACATAGGACTAACGAAATTAAAAATCAAGAAACTCATTTAAATTTTTTTTATGCAATTAAATAGTAAATGAAATCATTTAATCTAAATAATGAATACATAAATTATAAAAATTAACATTTTATTAATAAATATTTTTTTGAACGTAAACTATAAAAGTAGTATGCGAAAATATCTTATCAGAGGATATGCGGCTTGTGCATTTTGATTTCAATATGCATTTTGATTTCAATAGGTAGGAAGGCTTTTAATTTCATAACATTTCAATATGCGGCTTGTGTAGCTAGTTTCTTTTACTGTTTTAAGATCTTTCAGTTTTATTTTGCTTTTATAAAATTGTAGTGATGTTAAGTACAATATCTTTGCTGTTTTAAGAGGAGTTGTTTTAGTTTCTATCCTGTTTTTAGTATTTTGTTTCATATTTGATATTGAGATTCTTAGTTATTTGTTGTTTTTTAGATAGTGAGTTTCTATCCTCTTTTCTTAACTTTCTTTTATAGTTTCAAACTTGTTTAGGTTGATACATTGATGTCTTAGTTGAGTTTTACAGATTATGCATGATTACTTGTCTAGTATTTTTAGTTCTTGATTGTGAATGATTTTTTGAGTTCTTAATTTGAGTTGATAGTTTTTAGCTAGATTTTACAATTTTTTTCAATAGAATTGAATAGTTTTTACATGAAATGTGAGTTTTAAACTAGTTTTGACAAGATTTTATTCTTTGTGAGATTTGAGCCTTGCCTTACTTTCTTTCATTGTGTAATGCATTCCTGTTAATTTACATTTCGGAACTTGTGTTGTTTAAGTTATGCATTCACGAATGATTTATGCATTCGTTTTTCATAACACCTCTCTTTGATTTTAACCTTGATTTTTCTCTCTTTTTACCTCACTTATACCGTGGCCACATTACAAGCTTTGATTGAAGTCCTATTGATCTTGAGTGTATTTTTAATTCGATTGGTGTGATTAGAAGTTTTTTAAGTTTATGATAATGTGTTGAGAGTTAAACACCTAGATGTTGAAATCTGACATTATTCTTATATTGACATAATATAGAAAGAGACTGAAACACCTGAACTGGAAAGAGGTGCTGTTGGGGCCATTCAAGATTTGTATGATGTATGCAATTTGATGTCCTCTCTATGAATGAGATTTGTCACAGTTGTTGTCTGCATACTTTGATTTTTAAATATTCTTGCTTGCATGCATTAGGGACAATTAATGTTGATTTTTCTTTTCCTTTCTTTTTATCTAAGGGAGAAATTATGAGACTTGTAGTTTACTGGCAAAGGCTATGGATGAAGGGCTATATTGTTTGAGAAAAAGGCTCCAAAAATACAAATTTAGTATGCTCCAATCATATTTTTCTATATTATTCTACAAATAACTTACCTTTGAACATCTTTTATTACAATAGTCTTTTGATATGTTTCTTCATTTTTATTTTTCACTACCCTCATTTTGTTGTGTCTAAATTAAGCTTGAAGTTGTTGGAGACAAAGACATAGTCATTTAGTCCTATTTATTTAAAAAATTAAACAAATTTATTTTTTTTTAAATTCAAACAAAATTTAATTTGTGTATAAGTTTTTACAAAAAATTATATACAAATATATGTTTTTTTATTAAAAAATGAAAAAAAAAATTGAATTAATGTCACATTTAAAATCAAGAAACTCATTTAAAATAATTTCTGTAATTAAATAGTAAATGAAATCATTTAATCTAAATAATGAATAAATAAACCATAAAAATTAATATTTTAATAATAAATATTTTTTCGAACATAATATATAAAAAGTAGTCTGCTGAAATATTTTATCACAAGATATGCATGCGGCTTGTGCATTTTGATTTCAATAGGTAGGAAGGCTTTTATTACACAATTTTTTTTCTCTTCAAATAATGTTGTTAATAGAATGCGATCCTAAATCTCATGTATTATACATTCAATTATACGTGCATATGGACAAGCAATGTCAGTCTTGATATCATGGTATGCAATACATCAGCGTAGGATTAAATTTGGAATACACATATTTTTTATGTAGATTATCCCTTCATATGTCAGTCTTGATATTTTGGAGAATGCATTTTATGATATCTTGGTCTGTGTTACTGGCGTCACCTTCTTGCACTGTTATTGGTATTCCGAGAAAAATGGTATAATACATTGATCATGCAAAAATACTCAAACTTCTCAATAAATCTGTGATTGTAAAATGAAATGGGTTGAACATATGTTCAAACTAAAAACAGAGGTTCTAATTGTATTATTAATTGTATCACTAGACTTGTTCTCTGTAACAGAGTGAATGTATTTTTTATTATATAACTCATTACAAGTCTTTAACAAAAAAAACCATGATATATCTTAATTATAAAGATTAAAGGAGTTTTGGAATGGTTTTGGAGAGTGGTTTGAGGATAAGTTTGAGTTTAGTGTTTCCTAAATATGTTGATAAATGGGGACGTTGACGATTTCTTTGGCATGAAATGGAAAAAAGGAAGAAAAAAATGGAAAAAAAAAAGAGGAAGAAAGAAATGTCGTACAATAATTGGAAGAGTAAAATAATCAGAAGAAAAAGAAAGAAGGGGACACATTGCATGAAAAGTAGAGCTATCAAAATGGGTAATCCAGCCCGACCCGGTTCGGTCCACTGTGGGTTGGTCATTTAGTGAGTCAATCCAATCCGGCTCATTTATTAGCGAGTCAGGAAAACTTGAACCCGACCTACCACGGGTTGGTGGGTAAACGGGTTGGCTCACTAGTTCATTTAATTACATTTTTAAATAAAAAAAATACAAACTTTATATAATTTTAAATTCGAATATATGAAAAAAAAACAGTAATCAACAACATCAACAAAAAATTAATAGTGTAATCTGTAACATAATTTTTCAAATTCAAAGATATCAAAAGTAGTTCTTTCAAATAATATATAATCAAATTGTTTAAATAAAATGAACAAACTCTGATATAAGCATGTCAGAAGAGGAAAAAAATCATTCCATCTCTTCAAATCCTCCACAATAAAAAAACAAATTTGCAAACCCATACTTTTGTCATTATAGGGTTTTTTTAAAAAAAAAAAAGAAAGAGAAGTGAGAAAACAAAAATGTGGAGAAAAGAGAAGAAAAAAGGAAGGGTGTTTTACCTACTCCTTGAAGGATTTCACTGAAGTGAGAGTGAGAGCACTGTCAAATTAGAGCAAATACCGTGAGAGTGATTTGTGAGAGTAGAGGTTACTTTTTTGGCATACACAGTGAGTGAAGAAAATATTTTATTTTTTAGGGTTTCAAAAATAAAATAATAAATTAAAGGTTAAATATATGTTTTAGTCCTCATATTTGTTCTTCATTCTCAATTAGTTCCTTATGTTTTTTTTTTGTCCCAATTGCATCCTAATATTTGTAAATTTGAGGCAATTAAGTCCTCTCAATTGGCCTACGGTGTTAGTGGTCAGTTAACGGAGAGGGCTTAATTGTCTCAAATTTACAAATATTAGGATGCAATTGGGACAAAAAAAAAACATGAGGACCTAATTAAGAATGAGGAACAAATATGAGGACTAAAACATATATTTAACCTAAATTTAAAAAAGTAAAATTAGGTAGGTGGGTTGGTGGGCCAACCCGGCTCACTACGAGTTCAACCCGCATGAGCCGGGTCTAAATGAGCCGGGTTGAAATCTGATCCACATATAGGTGGGTTGTATTTTTCAAACCCAATCCGGTCCGATTCCGTGACGGGCCGAATTGACCCACGGATTGTGACCCATTTTGACGGCTCTAATGAAAAGAGTGAAAAAAAGAACAAAGAAGCAAAATGAAAAAAAAAAAACAATGCAAGATGAAAAATAATGAAAAAAAAGTGTGGTATGATCAGTGGGAGAAGAAATTAAAAAAAAAAAAAAAAAAACTCCCTGACATATGAATAGGTCCGATAAAAACTGTGTAGGTTTTTCGATTTTTCGATAAAAGAAATAAATTGGTTTATAGAACGAATTTATTTTATTTTTATTTTTTTACTATTAGATAATATTCATAAATTTCATAATAGGTGTTTAAAAGATTTCTAGTAAACTTCGATAGAAACTTCTTTACATAAAAGAATGAAAAAAAAAATAGTGGTATAATAATTTGAAACAAAAAGAAATATTAATTTGGAAACACTTATTAAGTCTTTTCTGTATTGTTACTCTTTACTCTTACATTTTGTCTAAAATTATCAGAAAAAAAAAATGTTTCAGAATTAAAAAAATATTTTAAACTTTCCATTAATAGCACAAATAATTAGAAATGGATATTCATGTCCATTAATTCAAAAAGGAAATCTAATAATCAAATACCCAAATCCTCATTTATATATCCATGCCTATTTGAGGAAAATACATTTTCATTACTATAAAAGTTCTTTCCTTTCTAATCTCTTTCACTGAACATGTATCTGAATCCAACAATTATTATTTCGAAGCCAATGTGTCGAACATATGTTCTTTAATAACTAATTTCTAATTCTTTACTTATGTTCACTTGAGTGGATTCAAGAGAAAGTAATTGAAAGAATTTGAAAGTAATTTTTTTGTTATTTATTTGAATATATTTGGAGATAAGTAAGAATAGATTTTGAGTAAAATTTGTGAAAATTAGTGTGAGATTTAATTTATTTGACAGACTAAAAAAAATTTACTTCCAAATTCATTGTCACTTACCTCTAAATGTATTCAAATAAACAACAATAAAAATTATATTCAAATCCTCTTAATTACTCTTCCTGAAATCCACTCAAGTGAAGAAAACCTTAATGAATGACAAACACATGACTTTTAATTACATTGAAAAACTTGAAAATTTGAAGATCAAGGCAAATACATGCAATCAAGTGTATAAAAAGTTGGACTAGAACTTGAAAATACCAAAAGCATTCATTTACTCTTTTTTCATTGTTCATGACGATTTTAATCATAGAAAATTGTTCACTTCATTTATTGAGATTATTAGTAAAATTTGTATAATGATCTTAATTTTATAAAATAAAAAAAAAATACATGTTCTTAATTATCTTGAAACATAATTACTTGGTAATCAAGTTCAATCAAAAAATTATTGTTAAAGAAATAATATTAAACAAAAGAACAATTTTTAAATTTTATTTATCAGTTCCCTAGACATGATTTGTTTTTCTTATATTTAAGTCAAGAAAGATTCCCTGATATATTCTAAATAAACTTAATAATAAGAGCAAATAATAATTGTTAATTTGTTAATTGAACGCTTTAGGCACCATAACTTACAAAACTTAAAGCCATAAATGTACCTTAGCAATAAAAGAAACTTGATTTCTCATAAGCATTCGTATCGCCATACCAATAAAGATACGGCTTCGAGTTTTCCACCTATTGTCGTCTACTTCTATTCACATTAATAAAATACCAATACAACAACACATCCAACCAAAACAAAAATTTGGAAGCTTAGAATTTGTCGTTTAATCTTCATGATACAAATACAAGCCAAGACCAAACCGGGCACAAGCTTTGCAGAAAGCAATTTCCTCAGCAGCAGAAACTGGATCGCCGATGGAGCCATGATTGGGTGAAATTGTCCCAGTTGATTCACGATATGCCTGTCATCACGGAGAAAATACAGTGTTTAGAGACTTCTGGTGTTACTAATTGTTCAGTTAATGAAATAGGGAAACTCTCTCTTTGACCTCCAGGAAACAAGACGGCCCTCGTCAAAGAAGTCTAAGCTTACCAATAAATTGCCTCAATTTGCCTTCGTATTTCAGCGGTGATTATAATATTTCAAATTTCAAAATTTAGGATTAGGGGGCTAGAAAAATATATATGGCTTGAGTATGGTGTTAAATAAGCCAGAGCCACTCGGCACCTGAATTTAGAATTAAATGAGCAAGGATCCTTACATTTTTTTTTCTGGACAGATGTGGGTAAAGAAGCTGGTCCAGAAGTGCTTCATTAGGTTTCGTAGTTAGAATATTAGTACTTAGATAGTTCATTCTTTGGAGGTGGTGGACAATATATGATTGAAAGAAAGATTAACATCAGGTGTCTTTAAGAAACTGATAGATTGAAAAGAGAAAACTATAGGGAAAAACAAGTGTGGTGGCTATAAAAAGGAACGAGGACATGGTTTTATCTTCAAAACTAATTAATGATTGACTTAAGATCAATAAGAGAGAAAATAGATTTTAAAGGGCTAGTAAAACCCCTCTTATGATCTCATATTTATAATGGCAAAAATATGATACAATGAGATGATGGAAGATCAAAAAGACTAAACTAGAAACCTAGTCTAGGTACAACTAGTAATTTCCAACACAACTAATTTCTACCCAGATTTAATACTTATTCTAACAGATTGCATAAGAGACTTTCAATAATATCTATACATCACAAATAGGAGATTAGACACACTTTCGAAAGAAAAGTTTTAGAGAGATTAAGAGGGGTTGATTTAGAGTTCTCCACAAGAAAAAAAAAATTCTCATACGTAAAATCTAAATAGACATACGCTAGTAATTTATAGGAGATCATGCTAGTTTTGGTTTTCGAGGGCTAAATACGAATAAAAACTTCTCAATTTCAAGATTAAAACACTTATTTTAAAGAATAGAAGGAACCTCTGATCGCTTATAGGAGTGGAACCTAAAAGATGCAAATTGATTTCTTTCTGGAAAAGCTCAGTTAAAAGAACTTGAAAAGATTGCTATATGAATCTATGAGAAAGTCTTGCTACATAAGATAGGGTATTGATCCTTAATGTTCTTTTCAAGCATCATAAAGGTATAACAAAAGATTATAGAAAAAAAAAACAAGAATCAACAAGTGGCAGTTCAAGGATGATAACATTTTTGACAATTAAAAATTATTAGAAGAAGTGACAAGGAATCACAAGGTACTGCTAACCTCCTTTGGAGAGGTTACTACAAGGGAATGATAAACCTTCTGATGTGAACATGCTAAGAAATTATGTGAAAGAAAGTGATTAAGCTTCGTTGAAAACTAATTAGGTTTTATGTCTAGAAGGACTACAATAGAAGCTATCTATCTTCTATAGAAACTTATGGAAAAGTGAAAAAGCAAAGAGATTAACATGGCTTTGATTGTAAAAGGCTGTGGAAGAGATGATGTTCACGTGGCTTATACACAAGCTATACAAGACTTGAGAGCGTGATAACTCCTACAGAAAAGATTATAATAACTTTACTTAAGGAAAAGTTAACATTGGAGCTTAGCCATGACTTTTGTTGTTTGCAGGAACAAACAAAAGATTATCTGTAAATGCATACTATTTGCAGATGATACAATTCTAATTAATGAATTAAGGGAAGACGTTAACTGTTAACTTGAGCTTTGGAAAGAGACTCTGAAATTAAAGGGTTTTACTTAAGTAAGAGTAAAACAAAGTATGGTCATATCTCACTAGTTACCGACTTTACAAATGGAAGATGTCATATCACTAGTTTCTAAGTTTTGTATCTAAAATCTGTATTACAAGATGATTGAAAATTAATGAATATGATACACACAAAATACAAGATGAGTGGTTAAAATGGAGAAAGGCGTTGGATTATTTGGGACCACAAAATACTTAATAAGCTCAAAATAAAGTTTTATCCTGCTGCTACACTCTGGTGGTGAATCATGGATTTTAAAAGTGCATGAGAAAAAAGTGGAAGTAGCAAAATCGAGAAGGTTAAGACAATGCTTCATAATGCAAGAGGATAGGGGATGAATGTATACAGGGAAATATTAGTAACATATATTAAAGAAAAGATGATTAAGAAAAATCAGTTAAGATGGTTTAGTGTGTGCAAAGAAGGCCACTCAAAGCACCAATGAGAGAGTAGACTGCATGATTTTTAACCGTATGAAAATGGTAAGGAGGACTAAGGATATTATTAGTAACATATGTTGACGAAAAGAATGATTAAAAAAAACAGTTAAGATGGTTCATTATGTGCAAAGAAGGCCACTCAAAGCACTAGAGAGTAGACTGCATGATTTTTAACCCTGTGAAAATGGATCGGGGGACTAAGGATATCATTGAAAGTGATCTAATGGACAATTTGGTTTTAGACGAGCCCAATGGTGTTATATAATCCATGTAGCCAACCTTACTAAATGAAATTGTTGTTTTTGTTCATGGTCTTGAATTTGGGCTTTAGTTTGTGGTCATTAGGTTGGATTGTATTCTCTAGCATCAAGAATTAAGATTCCCTGGTTGCTTAGGAAATACAAGAATTAAATGCGAGAAATGAATCTTAGCGCCAACTTGCTCTTTGGTTGGTCATGTAATGCATAAAAGAACTACAAGTAATGTCTAAGGGGTGATGCCTACGTTACATTAACTGTTTTGTCCGGCATCAATATTCTTTAGCAAAATTTGTTAATTGCCCAAACATGCAAGACTAACATACTCGAGTTTACCTGCTAAGGATGATGATCAAAATTATATCTATATGGAAGAATACGAAAATTTGTGATGAAAGGGATATAGCAACAAAGACAGGAGAGATGAAAAAGAGAAAGCAACAAAGACGTGTATATTATTTATTCATTCATGTTACAATCACAAAATTTACCTCTCCCCAACCCCCTCCAATCCTACGTAGGACCGTGATTTTGACAACCATACCTAGTAAGGTCCTCATTCTAGTAACTATTACAAGCATAGAGAATGACTCGTTAATTTGCAGAAAAACAAATAATGAGAAGGAACAATAAAATGCACCAAAGTAAAAGGGAGAAAAGAGTAGTGTTAGAAACAGATGTTAAAGACTTGCCTCTCCATCAGATCCACGTACGGTAAGACGATAGACCACGGTTACACTGCCATTGTCAGAGAAAATGACATCACGTATCTCGCCACACCATCCTGCAAAAATAGTTTTGAAATTTGAAAGATGTATAGATCCATTGGAGTCTAATTTACATTTAGAGTGATGGAAGATGTTAGGACAAAGAGACACTAATACGAATAGTAATATATGGATAATTCCAAGCACGAACCTGGGGCGTAGAAGCTCAACATCCTGTTGGCATGATACCTACCAAAGAACAGAAAAAGATAGTATAACTTAATTAGATGACCATAAATTCAGGAAAAGAACACTGCAGTGTTTTTTTTTTAATCTTTTTGTTCTCTCCTTGGCGGGTTTGTTGTTAGGTGAAAGTCACACATGATATGGGTAAGCACTTGGAATGAGAGACATTGAAATCCAGAGATATTATTACGAACATTGGAAAAAAAAAAATATATTAACCAAATATCATTACACAACAAAGTACCATGGGATGAAGGTGGAAGCAGAGGGATCGTCAGGGACATGAGCTTTGACGATAGTATCAGGGATTCTTTTATTGAGGTCTCGGAGTATCTCGGCCAAAGGACGAGTTATGCAGGATGAGTTAGAGAAAGGAGAGGAATTGTCCAGAGGCACCACGTAATTCGAATTAGATACGCCTCCTTTCTTTCCATCGCTGCCGTTGCTACTTCGCTCGATAGCACACTTCAGGGTCAGGGTACCATACCGATCCGTTACCCCAAAATCTCTTTTCCCAAACCCTACTTCAAGACCCTCTTTCCTTGCTCTGTTAAAAAGTGAGAGCGAAATTATCTTAGGCGCAACCGCAAAAGCCATCGCTACAACTCACCAACCTGTCAGATCCCCAGTTGCATTAGGGCATTCCAACACAAGTGTTTGTGGTTATATCAAATCTTCCCAAAAACCAACCACAACAGGTTGGCTCACCTACTCCGCATTACGATTGGAACAAACAAGTAAACTTTCTTTTTTCTTTTGCTTCCCTTTCTTTTTCAAACCACTCCTTTTCTAACTATGAATAAATAAAAATTCAAATAAATATGTTTTTGTCTAAAAATTATAATTAATTAATTTTTAAAACTTTGATCTAATTCAATTTTATAAGTACGTGAATGTAATTTATCTAACTAAACTTTATTAAATGTATTTGAGTTTTTAAATGTGTTTATTAAATTTTTTAACTAACATAAAAGTAAAAAAAGATTGTAAAAAATTATTTTTCTATTAGTTAAGAAATTGATAAACACGGTCGTATAAATTTAATAAAATTTAGTTAAAAAAATTAAATTCACATAATTATAAAATTGAAAGATTTTAATAAGTTAAAGTATTTAACTCATACAAATTTTACATTTTATCCAAACATGATTGTATAATCGACTTTTAAAATTTTGGGATTAATTAGTATTTGAAGTTATACTATTTTGGATTGTTTCTGGTCCAACTCAGAATTTGAATCCAACTTAGAAAATAGATAAATTAATCTTCGACTAACCTAAACACATGTAATATCTAGTTTAGGTGTTTATTAGAGAGTTTTAAAAATACAATTAAAATTACAAGACTTTTAAGACGTTTTTGTTTTATTAACATGTTCTTATAATTTAGAAGACATTATATGTTACAATTATTATATTTTGGGCTTAGGAATATATAGTTTAAAACCTATAAATAAAAAGACAGCTTCAAGACATAGGGACTAGGATTTTCTTGCCAGTTAAGTTTGCATCATCCCAAAATTGATAAAATTTTATCTAGTCTTTATAATAGTCATAAGAAACTCCAACGCTCCCCAATTATAAGAAGATAATGAATTTCTCCTCATTCATCGACCCTCCTCCCCGTTCTTCTCCGTCAGTGCCCCTCCCCCTTCTTCTCCTTCCACCGACACTCCTCCCTCCCTATTAAAACATAGTGCAGTATAGATGATTCAAGTCGATCGAGGTTATGAAGAAGAATATCGGGAGTGAACTTATACCGATAGGAAGAGACATGGTCGTAGGGGATAACTGGTGGACTTGCATAATGCAGTAGGAGAAGGGTCAAAAAGGTCTGATGGATCGGGAAGTATGCAGGGAAGATCGGGGTAAAAATTGTACCGAAAAGGAACTATAATGATGGCTAAGTTAGTGGAGATAGTTCGCGGATTCAGCGGAGCAAATGGCGGAGTAAGAATCTAGGAAGTGGGAAGTGGTTGTGACTACGGTTACGACTAACAAGCTAAGTTGTAGGAGGAAATTACGGAGCACATGACTTGGCACAACGTGCCTCCTATTATGGTGGGTATATTTCTCTATAAATAGAACAAGCATAGCTCAGGTAAAAGGTTAGATTGACTTTCTGAATGTTATTATCGTGGTAATTCTGCTGACTTGAGCGTTGGAGTGCTAACCTACAGGTACTCACCGTTCGGTTTTAAGATTACTACGAAGAGAATTCTGAAGTGAAGAGAAGAACCACAGTGATCAACGGTTATCTCGTTTCCATCCGAAACATTTTGGCGCCCACCGTGGGGCGAGATAGTTACAAGCCTTTATACGATCACAATGGCAGGAGACCTTTCGCTACAGTTACTTCAAGAAATGCAACGTCAAATGCAAGAAATGAGAGCTGAAATCGCTGCAATACGGGCCGAACGAGTTCAGAACAGGGTACCTGCTCACTCTGTTCAGCTAGAAACAGTGAACATCGAAAGCGAGGAGAGTGGTCATCAGGCCACCGGGGGAGAGGGGATGAGGAGAAATAACAATGTCAGGAGAGTGGATGAGCAAGGCGAACGTGAAAGAGAAAGTGGTAGGAGGATAGACGCAAGAGATAGAGAAGAGCAGGAGGGAAATCCAAACAGACAGAATAGGCCAAGAGGTGGGGAGAATGGCCTGAATGTAAACCGGAGAAACGGTGTTGGGGGTAAAAACAGTGGAGCCAATTTCAATGGCCATAATGACGGCCATCGAAATGCATCCGGCGAACAGGTTCCAACCATCGCCGATCAGGATATTGAGACACCCGATCAAGCAGAAGGCCTGCATCCATTCACAGCGTGTGTAATGAGAACGGGCATGCCAGAAAACAAGGTGTTGCCTGCAATGGAACGGTATGGGGGCTCTACAGATCCCATTAAGCACCTCAGATCCTTCATCGACGCTATGGCAGTATATTCTTCGGATGAAATGGTATGGTGCAGGGTTTTTTCTTTATCCTTGAAAGGAGAAGCCCTAGATTGGTTTCACTCGTTGACACCCCGAACGATTGACTCTTTCGCTACTCTTAGAAGGTTATTCAGCCAGCAATACATATCAAGTAAAACACCTGGAATGACGTACACAACCCTGATGAGAATTAGGCAAGGAATAGAGGAGACGCTCAAAGGGTTCATGGAGAGATTTAATCGGATGGCCCGCCAGGTGCGAAATGTTGATCAAAGATTGATAGTCCGTGCCTTGACTACCGCCTTAAGGCTTGGACCTTTTGTGGATTACTTATACGCAGAAGAACCGCAAAGCATGGCCGATTTGCAGCACAAGTTAGCAAGTTTTATCCGAATTGAAGAAGGAAGAGCTCATTATAAAGGCCATGATAATGAACCGAGAGAGCAGATGAGAAGAGAAGGACCGAGTAGAGGGACACAAAGAAAAGAGGAACGACCGGTCGGGCACAGAAGGATAGATCCTCCAAGGATGTTGCAGAACGTGCATCACACACCTCTCAATGCTCCTCGTGCCAGAGTAATGGAAGAAGCTTTAAGAACCGACTTGTTAAAAGTGGTCCGCGCCCCTACACCTTTAGGAGCCAATCAAAACAAGTATTGCAAGTACCACCAAAATAGAGGACACACTACAGAAGATTGCAATACCTTGAAAGATAAGTTAGAAAACTTGATCCAAGCCGGACATTTACAAAAATTCGTGCAACGCCATCAGACGTCAGTACCGATCACCACTAATCATCAAAAAACCAAGAGTAGACACGATCGGAGTAGGAGCAGAAGCTGGAGTAGAGAAAGAGTCACAAGGGGCATCATAAACACCATTTCGGGCGGGTTCGCAGGAGGAGGCCCATCGATATCGGCCCGAAAGAGACATCTACGAAGTTTACATCATGTAAACCAAGTAGGGGCCGAATGGAGATCTATGCCTATAATCTCCTTTTCGGATGAAGACTTTCATGCCCCTGATCCCGATCAGGACGATCCGATGGTGATAGTTGCAATGATCGCTCGGTATCAAGTGGGAAAAGTGCTGATTGATCAAGGGAGCTCAGCAAATATCCTATATTGGAAAACGTTCGAACAGATGGATATACCCGAAGGGGCCATTCAACCTTTTCATGAGCAAATTGTAGGCTTCGCGGGAGAACGGGTGGATACCAGGGGGTATGTGGAACTTAAAGTCAGCTTGGGGTTAGAAAAGGATGCAAAGGAGCTTCATGTCCGTTTCTTATTGGTAGAGGCGGATACGTCATACAACGCACTTCTGGGACGACCTTGCGTGAATGCATTTGGGGCGATTGTGTCAACACCACATTTGGTATTGAAATATCCGAATGATCAGGGAAATGTGTGTGCCGTCCGTGCCAATCAAAAGATGGCAAGGGAATGTTATGCGGCCAGACTCAAAGTAAGACAACGGCTTCTTACGAAACCGGAGGATCGATCGGTAGTAGCGGTGGCCGATTTAGACCCAAGATTAAACATGGACGACCGGTTGGAACCCATGGGTGAAACTCAACCGATCAGTTTAGGAGACGAACCGGACAGGCATACAGTGATCGGGAAGAATCTAAGTGAAGAACAAGTGGAGGAAGTGGGCAAAATTCTGTTTAAGAACAAGGATCTATTTGCATGGGTGCCATCTGATATGCCGGGAATACACCCTGATATTATTTCCCACAAACTATCAGTATTTCGCGATGCTCGATCGGTCGCACAAAAGAAAAGGAGATTGGGTCCTGAAAAGAGACAAGTGGTAGACGATGAAGTACAGAAGTTGCTAGATGCGGGATTCATCCGGGAAGTGAAATATACTACCTGGTTGGCCAATGTAGTTCTGGTCAAAAAGTCTAATGGTAAATGGATGATGTGCACAGATTTCACCGATCTGAATAAAGTCTGTCCCAAAGACACTTATCCTCTCCCTAGCATTGACGGTCTGGTTGATGGGGTATCTGGCTACAAAATACTGAGTTTTCTAGACGCTTATTCGGGGTACAATCAGATACCGATGCACTATCCCGACAGAGAAAAAACTGCATTTATTACCGAACGAGGTACATATTGCTATAATGTGATGTCGTTCGGCCTAAAGAATGCTGGAGCTACTTATCAGAGGCTTATGGATAAGGTGTTTGAGAATCAAATAGGACGATGTATGGAGGTATATGTCGATGATATGGTTATACGTAGCCATTCTGTGGAAGATCACGTCAAAGATCTGGAGGAGGTACTAGGACAAGTCAGAAAATATGGGATGAGGTTGAACCCCACTAAATGCACGTTCGGGGTTAATGCAGGCCGGTTTTTGGGGTTCATGCTGACTGATAGGGGAATAGAAGCGAATCCTGATAAATGTAACGCCATTCTGGAAATGCGAAGCCTGAACAATTTAAAGGAAATACAGCGCCTGGTCGGTCGGCTGACATCTTTATCACGGTTCATTCCGAAGTTAGCTGAGAAGATCAAACCCATTTTAAAACTCATGCGAAAAAACATTCCCGAAGGATGGAATGAGGAGTGTGAAGAAGCATTCAAGGAAGTTAAGAAAATCCTGACCGTCCCACCCGTCATGGGAAGACCTGATCCTGGTCACGCGTTGCACATCTTCCTGGCAGTAACTGATGCCGCCATAAGTGCAGCTCTGATCCAAGAACAACCTAAGTTCAAGTTGGTTTACTTTGTTAGTAGAAGCCTGAAAGACACCGAAGTCCGGTACCAAAAGTTAGAGAAGGTAGCCTTATCTCTTTTATACGCCGCCCGGCGTCTTCGGCCTTATTTTCAAGGATATCAAGTGATAGTCCGAACGGACTATCCAATAGCTAAAATCTTACGCAAGCCAGATTTAGCTGGGAGGATGATAGGGTGGTCCGTTGAGCTGTCCGAGTTTGGGTTACAGTATGAACCTAGGGGTTCGGTAAAGGGACAACACTTAGCCGAATTTGCAGTCGAACTACCGTATACAATACCCACGCATGCCTGGAAACTTTATGTGCACGAATCAGCATGCAAAGCTGGAGGAGGAGCGGGAGTCGTGTTGGTAGGACCGAGCGATATGATTGTTGAGCAATCTATCATCTTCAAGTTCAAGGCAAGCAATAATCAGGCTGAATATGAAGCATTAATTGCAGGAATGGAGCTCGCTCGGGACGTTGGCGCAGACAGTTTGGCATGTTATACTGATTCGCAAGTGGTAGAGGGGCACATGAACGGTAGTTACCAGGTGAAGGACGATTATTTACTGCGATATTTTCATAGAGCGAAGCAATTACAAACATGCTTTGGTGAATTTACAATCACCCATGTGCCACGAGAGCAGAACACTCGTGCCGATCGGTTATCTAAATTGGCCCATGGAAAAGAAAAAGGGGTTTTGAATTCAGTCATCCGACAGGTATTATTCGAACCGACTATAGGCAGTTATGCTATTTCTTCTCATACCAATTTGGACAGGTAGACTTGTTGGAAAGATGAAATTGTCCGACTCATACGACGACAGGACGAGGGGCATAATTTACAGGCAGAAGAAACAAAGAAAATTTCCCGATATTGTTTGATCGGGGACGATTTATACCGAAGGGGGTATGTCACCCCGATCATGAAATGTCTATCTATGGAAGAAGCAAGTTACGTCTTGCGTGAACTACATCATGGCATATGTGGCAGGCATACAGGGGGGCGCGCACTGAAGGCACGTGTTCTGAGGGCTGGATTCTTTTGGCCTACATTAGAACAGGATTGTTTGTCCTTTTCAAAAAAATGTGTATCATGCCAGAAACATGGTAATGTCTTTCACGCCCCAGCGTCAGAATTGCATAACATATTTGCCCCTTGGTCGTTCGCCCAGTGGGGTATGGATATAGTGGGACCATTCCCTCTCGGTCGGTCTCAAAAGAAGTTCCTCCTGGTTGCTGTAGACTATTTCACAAAATGGGTCGAGGCCGAACCATTGGCCAGAATTTCCACCGCACAGGTCAAACGATTTATATGGCGCCTCATATGCAGATTTGGCCTGCCGAAGACGATAATAACAGACAACGGAAGGCAGTTTATAGATAAACGATTACAAAGCTTTTATAAGGAGTTAGGCATCACAAATATCACAAGTTCGGTGGAACACCCCCAAACAAATGGGCAGGCCGAAGCAGCGAATAAAATCATAGTTAATGAATTAAAGAAACGCTTGGGAGAAGCTACAGGAGGGTGGGTAGATGAGATCGATCATGTTTTGTGGGGATATCGTTGTTCCCCGCATGGTTCAATGAGGGAGTCGCCGTTCAATCTGACCTATGGAACAAACGCCATGCTACCTGTGGAGGTTGGAGAGCCGACCGCTAGGCGACAACTGTCGGACATGACGATCAAAGACGAACAGCTCAGAAGCAATTTGGATGTAATAGACGAACGACGTCATGTAGCAGCTATAAAAAACGAAGCATACAAGAGGTTGATAGCCCAAAGGTATAATACTAAGGTTAAACCTCGACGGTTCGTAGAAGGGGATCTGGTTTGGCGTAAGACAGCAGATGCAAGGAAAGTTCCTACTGAAGGGAAGTTAGCAGCAAACTGGGATGGACCGTTCAGGATAAAAGAAGACTTGAACAACGGAGCTTATCGTTTGGAATACTTAACCGGCGACAACATACCGAACACCTGGAACGCGTCTCATCTGAAATTTTACTTTAGTTAATTCACAACTCTATTTGTTATGGAAAATAAGGCGAGGTGGTCCTATGCACTCACCTGTCCATGCTATTTGCAAAACTTTATGAATAAATTCATAAGTTACTCTTGTAACTCGATCGGTGCTATCCTTTTATTTAAATTTCTCATTCTCACATGTTATCATTATTATTGGTGAATAAGGTGAAGCCTATTGGGCAAGGGGAATAAGGAGCTTATTGTCTTTTTGATCGAGCTATTCATTCCTCTACGTTGTCATTATTATTGGTGAATAAGGTGAAGCCTATCGG
>NC_028358.1:45676026-45679229 GCF_000741045.1 Vigna radiata var. radiata | reverse complement strand
AGCTTATTGTCTTTTTGATCGAGCTATTCATTCCTCTACGTTGTCATTATTATTGGTGAATAAGGTGAAGCCTATCGGGCAAGGGGAATAAGGAGTTTATTGTCTTTTTAATCGAGCTATTCATTCCTCTACGTTGTCATTATTATTGGTGAATAAGGTAACGCCTATTGGGTAAGGGAAGTAAGAGCTTATCATCTTTTCGATCAAGTTAATCATTTCTTTATGATGCTCTTATTATCAGTGAACAAGGTGATACATATCGATGATAAAGAATTTACTATCCTTTTCAGTTAAATGGTTCATTTTGTTGTGCTTCATTCGTATTTCTATATTTAAGAAATACCTATCACAATGATTGCAAATAATGATCCGATCGGAAACGATACTCTTAATGTTTTTCGAAGGATAATGAAGATCATTATATTTTCATGACGAATAAGGAAGTTATTAACTAATCAAATAACAACATGTCACGAAGATAATATTAAAAATGTTCATACAGCACTTGAAATAACAAATATAATACTAGTTGTTCAAAAGACACTAACGTTCTTATATAACTACTACTATAAAGGATTATTCAACTTTTATCAGCAGGATCGGTATTCTTGGAGGCCAGATCGGCAGCAGTCGGCGCTTGATCGTCTAATATTGTTTCCGCGTTTTCAGTATTTGTCACGACTTGGCTGCCCAGATCAATCAACTTCCCATCAACGACCACCTTCATGATGTCAAAACATGGATCGGTTAAAGGGGTCTTGAAGAAATGGTGACATTGAGCAATTCCTTGCTCAAATCCTAGTTCCCTTTCCAAGCACACTTGATCCCCCAACCGGACCGTCTCCGCAGCCAAATTATCCCGCTCAATGATCAGGTCGTCCTTCTCTTTAGTCAAGTTTTTGATTTTGTTGGTCAGTTCCAGAACGCTGTTGTTCAGGGTGTCTAGGGAAGCCTTAAGACTGGCCACCTCTTTCTGCGACTCCTTCAGTTGCTCCGCCGCTTTCACCCGATCATCCTCGGCTGCTTTAGTCAATTCCTCAACACGTAGCGTTAAAGCAATGTTCTTCTTCTTGAAATCTGCCAACTCACTCATGGCCATTTCCAGCTCGTTCACCAACAAAGGTTTGGTTGTCCCAGCAAAATAATTCAAACAAATGCTCGCTCGAGCTATCAACTCGTACGCCATGTTGATGGATTCACTGGGCGTCATGTCCTTAAACGGCTTCCTTTCCTCCGAAGTAAGGTTGAATTGCAACCGATCAGACACGTGAACGTTCGGGTCTAATGGCCCGGTCAGTAGTGGCAAGCACACTTTTTGTTTTTTGGGTGGAGAAGGTGTTTTCTCTGCTTTTCTCTTAGGTTTGCCCCTTGTTGCATGGGATTTGACAGCTTTAGTCTCAACCACATCATCTACTGAATCAGTTATTTTCAAAGTTGGATTAACTGTAGGAGTAGATTTTTCCGGTGACGCAGGCGATGAAGAACTTTCAGCAATTTTCTTCAACTTTTTCTGAGCCATCAACCGAGCAAAGGCAGCATGCTGATCCATTCCTTCAAATAGTTCTGCAAGTAAAAGGTAAATTTAGGCAAGTCAATAATGATAAACGATCGGCAAACAGTAGGAGGCAAGACATACCTAACACTGTAGTTTGTAACTCATCGGTGCCAAGAAGTTTTATCAACATGCGGGATGACGTCTTGCGGGGTAACTGATCGATCTTATTAACAATCTTCAACTCGTCCTCAGTCATATCTGTTGTTGGCCATGATTCTAACCGGGTGGGCTCTTCGGTCCAATACAAAGGAAATTTTGGTTCACCATTGTTCAGAAAATATTTTGACCGACCTGGTTCCCGAATAGCTATTTTACAATAATTGCCTTTAAAGTCTTTGTAGGAAGAGTTAAAAGAAGTGAATAGCTGTTTATCTTTGGCCAGAAGGAGGGAAACCCAAGACCTACTGGAGTTAGGAAAGACTCGGAAGAAATACAAGAAAGACTTAGGGGTAGGATCAAGCTGCAGACCGGTGCATAACACCTGGAAGGCTTGCATGCAAGCCCACCCGTTAGGGTGAAGTTGGGCGGGGCATATATTCAAGTGTTTTAATACTCCCATTTGAAATTCAGTAAAGGGAAGTCTTACGCCTAGATCTTTGAACAATGTTATATATACATAGAAAAAATCTAAGCAGTACCCCTCCCGACCGTGACATGCTCTTTCATTTGAACGACACACTACTAGTGTATAATCATCAACCTCCCTAAAGTCAGACAGGATGTATACCTTTTGAAATAGATGCCTTATAGTAGCTCTACGAATATAATAAGGAAGATAGGTTTGTACCTCATGGGGAGCCCATTCGTACCCTTCTACCCTGGTTGGTGCTACAATAGATGTCCAGGTCCGGGAATCGTCAATATTGAATTCCACATAAAAGTGACCGGACGAGCTACTAGAATCACTGGAATTACTAGAAGATGACTTTGACGACGATGTAACCCTACGATCAGTACCCCCCGGACGGTCATCCCTAGACTCCTCAGTTGATGAAGAAGAGGAAGACATTACCTTGTTTCGAGTGACGATCGACAATTTCAACAACTCGTTCAGTATTCAAGAGTAAGGGAACTATGCAGAGTGAAAGTGACAGTGGTCCCTCCCCCCTATTTATAGCCGCAATAAACGGTTTCATATCCTCATCTCTACCGTCCATTTCCTTTAAATCTGACGCCTCAGATTTCGTGCCTGTTCACGTCCATCGTGATGACGTCATGGCTTAATCTCAACCATCCCTCATTATCCATCCTACGGCTGAAGACGAAACGTCTTTTCCAGACTTAAACACCATTCATCCGTTATATCTCTTCAACCAATGAATTTAATTATTCAGAAACTCTTACACTCTTATCATCGTTAAGGGCTTGGGGGCTTATGTAGTATAGATGATTCAAGTCGATCGGGGTTATGAAGAAGAAGATCGGGAGTGAACTTATACCGATAGGAAGAGACATTGTCGTAGGGGATAACTGGTGGACTTGCATAATGCAGCAGGAGAAGGGTCAGAAAGGTCTGATGGATCGGGAAGTATGCAGGGAAGATCGGGGTAAGGATTGTACCGAAAAGGAACTATAATGATGGCTAAGTTAGTGGAGATAGTTCGCGGATTCAGCGGAGCAAATGGCGGAGTAAGAATCTAGGAAGTGG